>NW_027590144.1:405000-535000 GCF_964213995.1 Mustelus asterias
TACAGTATTATATTACAATGCAAGAAATAATAAATATATTTTATTACAGAAACATAAATAATATATCTAATCTGGGTTCCATATAATAACACGAGACATATCTCTGTCCTATATTAATTTACTGTCCCCTTAAATGTCAGCCATCTCCTGCCCTTTAATTGTGAACATTTGGAAAGAGACCATCCTTTTAGACAGAAAGAAAATTAACGTTTCAGGGTGGGCAGAATGAATTACAGGGAATAAAAATGTATCAGATTTTGTTGGTCAATATAAGCTCAGAAGTGGAAGGGAAATGATCTCCAGTGGAAGAGGAACAATTCCTGAACATTGTAAGACTAAGCTGGTAACTCAGCAGTGAATAGAGTTGTGAAGTGGTAAAAACCTCATGAAGACATAGCTTGCAGAAATAATAGTTAAAATACACCCATTATTAGAGGTAGAGGAAGGTAGACAATGGCAAAGAGTTGATCAGGGAGGGCAGAGGTGAAACAGAGAAATGGATGGCCGTTTAAAAATTCATAAAAAACATGGTTAGCAAGTTTGCAGACGATACTAAATTAGGAGGTATCGCTGATAACAAAGAGGGTTATGAAAAATTACAGGGGGATCTTGATCAGTTAGGGAAGTGGGTCGATGATTGGCAAATGGATTTCAGTACAGATAATACAGAGTACAGAGGCACAACCTCAGGCTAAAGGGACAATCCTTTAAAACAGAGATAAGGATGCTGCACATTTAGACAGAGTAGCATAAGTTTCAGAGTCCAACATTTTATACTTCATTGTTTCTTTTACTGTGCAATTGTAATGCCACCCTCTTGGAAAACAAAGCCTGACAGGTGTGTCTGAATGCTGGCTGTGTGCCTCAGAAAGTTGTATATTTTAAAGTTCAGCGGGGACCCCCCCAGCAGATGATCGGTCACACCCCCTCTCCTCCCCTCCCCAGGGGATGAGACGTCACACCCCCTCTCCCCGCCCCCCCCCCCCCCCAGGGGATGAGACATCACACCCCCTCTCCTCCCCTCCCCCCAGGGGATGAGACGTCACACCCCCTCTCCTCCCCTCCCCCCAGGGGATGAGACATCACACTCCCTCTCCTCCCCTCCCCCCAGGGGATGAGACGTCACACCCCCTCTCCTCCCCTCCCCCCAGGGGATGAGACGTCACACTCCCACTCCTCCTCCCACCCCCCTCCCGCCCCGACCAGAGGATGACCTGGGTCAGAGAGCCGTTGCAGTCTCTGACCCCTGCTCTTTGGAGGCTGCTGCGGCGAATGCAGACTTTTATTTTGCAGGTAGGTAAAAGCGTGGACGCGGGTCGGGCCAGAAGAAGGTAAAGTGGGATTTGACGGTAGAGTTGGGCGCGCGGTTCATTAAGTCGATTTAAATGCATGCAAATGCATTTAAATCGGCGGGCTGCCCGATTCAGGCGTGGGCCCTGGTGTTGGTAAAGCCGCGATCTGCTCGGAATCGGGCGCAGATCGTGGTATAGGCCCGATGCCCAACTTTACCGCGATTTCGCACTTGAAAACAGGCACGAAGGTTTGGTAAAATCCGGCCCATAGTCTTTTTCCCAGGGTTGGGGAATTGAAAACTGGAGGGCATAGGTTTAAGGTGAGAGGGAAAAGATTAAAAGGGACCTGAGGGGCAACTTCTTCATGCAGAGGGTGGTGTGTACATGGAATGAGCTGCCAGAGAAAGTGGTTGAGGCAGGTTCAATAGCAACATTTAAAAAGCATTTGGATAAGTCCATGGATTGGAAAAGATTAGAGGGATATGAGCCAAACATGGGCAATTGGGACTAGCTGGGAGGGCACCATGGTTGGCATGGATCAGTTGGGCCCAAGGGCCTGTTTCCGTGCTGTAGTGCTCTATGACTCTATGTGCTGGCTGCGTCAGCATCTATCGCCCAGAACTCATTGCCCTTGAACTGAGTGGCTTGCATTGCTGGGGGATGTGGTAATTTCCTTCTTTAAAGGACATTATTAAATCAGATGGATTTTCATGACAATTGTCATCAATGGACTTCTAATTCTAGATTTTTACTGAATACAAATTTCAACATCTGCAGTTGTGGGATTCGATCCCAGGGTTCTCAGTGCATTGCCCTGGATCCCTGTATTACTAATCCAATGACATTATCACTGCACCATTGCCTCCCCATCCATGGCAAAGGAGTCAGCCTGAGATCCATGGAATCAGAGAATGCACTAAATTTAAATTAATGCCCAGTAACACTCACCCCAAAGTAATTTCATTGTTTTCAAATTTTAAATCTACTGCTGGAGTCTGCAGCTGCAAAGATCTGAGAGATTGATGTCCAGGAAAAATGTTGCAGTCTTCAAATCTTCTCCCTGTAAAGAAGAAGGCCTATAGTGTGTTAGCTTTTATTTACAGGGGGTTGGAGTTTAAGAGCCGTGGGGTTATGCTGCAACTGTACAGGACCTTGGTGAGACCACATTTGGAATATTGTGTGCAGTTCTGGTCACCTCACTATAAGAAGGATGTGGAAGCGCTGGAAAGAGTGCATAGGAGATTTACCAGGATGCTGCCTGGTTTGGAGGGTAGGTCTTATGAGGAAAGGTTGAGGGAGCTAGGGCTGTTCTCTCTGGAGTGGAGGAGGCTGAGCGGAGACTTAATAGAGGTTTATAAAATGATGAAGGGGATAGATAGAGTGAACGTTCAAAGACTATTTCCTCGGGTGGATGGAGCTATTACAAGGGGGCATAACTATAGGGTTCGTAGTGGGAGATATAGAAAGGATATCAGAGGTAGGTTCTTTACGCAGCGAGTGGTTGGGGTGTGAAATGGACTGCCTGCAGTGATAGTGGAGTCAGACACTTTAGGAACATTTAAGCGGTTATTGGAAAGGCACATGGAGCACACCAGGATGATAGGGAGTGGGATAGCTTGATCTTGGTTTCAGACAAAGCTCGGCACAACATCGTGGGCCGAAGGGCCTGTTCTGTGCTGTACTGTTCTATGTTCTAAATGACAAAAGTTATAGGTGTAATTCAAGGTTAGAAATTCAGGACAGAATTTATTTTGGTCTGAGTTTGCTGTGTGTAAATCTTTCCCTTCTAACCCCCTGTAAAAGGAGTTTCCAAAATCCATCAGCATCTGTCCAGGACAGAAATTCAAAACATTCTCTCCTCTTATCTGGCACAGAATTACTTTAGCTGGGACAAAACTGCAGTGGAGGCATTTCGAGGAAGATCCAGTTGGTTGATTCCTGAAATGAGGAGTTTTGTCTTTGAGGATGAGCAGCTTGGGCCTGTACTCTTTGGAGTTTAGAAGAAACATAGAAACCCTACAGTGCAGAAGCAGGCCATTCGGCCCATCGAGTCTGCACCGACCACAATCCCACCCAGCCCCTACCCCCACATATTTACCCGCTAATCCCTCTAACCTACGCATCTCAGAATTCTAAGGGGCAATTTTTAACCTGGCCAATCAACCTAACCCGCACATCTTTGGACTGAGAAGTTATTGCTACATCTGGGAATTTAAGGGCGGCACGGTGGTTAGCACTGCTGCCTCACAGTACCAGGGTCCCAGGTTCAATTCCAGCCTTGGGTCACTGTCTGTGTGGAGTTTGCACATTTTCTCTCCATGTCTGTGTGGGTTTCGTCCAGGTGCTCCCGTTTCCTCCCACAGTCCAAAGATGTGTGGGTCAGGTGGATTGGCCATGATAAATTGACCCTAGTGTCAAATGCGTGGGGATGGGGCCTGGGTGGGATTGTGGTCAGTATGCTCAATGGGCCAAATGGACTCCTTCTGCACTGCAGGGATTCTATGATTCATATGATATAAGGTGCTTGACAAGGTAGATGCTGAGAGGATGTTTCCTCAGGTGTGGAAATCAAGTAAAAATAAAGGATCTCAAATTTAAGATTAAGATGAAGAGAGATCTTTTCTCTCAGCGGGTTGTTGATCTTTGGAACTCTGACTTCACCAGAGAGGATTGGAGGCAGGTCATTGAATATATTCAAAGCTGAGGTTCTGATCCACAAGAAAGTCAAGGGTATGGACGGGGTGGGGGAGCAAAGTAGACATGATCTTATTGAATGATGCAGCAATCTCGATGGGCCGAATGACGGGCTCCTGTTCCGAATTCTTATTCTGATGTTGTTGGATAGCTGCGCATGCGCCCTGCTACCTATTGTCCCCCTGAAGATCGAGGTTCTGAACCAGCCCCTGAAACCACGCCCATTGTGACCCGTCACCGACAGCAGCGCATGCGCTCTCCTTCCTCGCTGAAACAAGATGGCGGCAGATAACCGGGACCTGTTCCCGGGATAAACGCTTGGGAGCTGGAAGCCCGGGACCTGCAGGGTCTTATTAGGGCCGTGCGGCCTACAGCGGATGTTTGTGAAACCATAGCTCCCTCCCTCCCCCGACTCCCGGCTCCATTTCTCCCGCAGCCCCACAGACTCACCTAGGGATAAAAGCGTCTCCCGCACTCGCACGGATGCGGTCAAAGTGACACTGCGCACGCGCGTGACATAGGACTGCACCTGCGCAATAGGCTCCTGTGGAATGAATAGGACACTTTCACACCCGCAAAGGCACCTGGGAACTAATGCCGTCATTGTCAAAGACAATAATAGGAAATTATCTTGTTCAATGAAGATCAATTAATTTTTAAAAATGCATTCCTCGGAATTTGTGCGCTGCCATTCTCTACTTCTAAAATTGATTTAAACCAGTGCTCTCCTGTGGGAATACCCCGAGTTTTTAAAACTTTTCCCACTGGTTTCCCTCTCTCTCTCTTCTCTCCTGAAGGTGCTCATACTGGTTGGGTAAATCCCACAGAGATTGGTTTCTTTCACTTTCTTTCTCCTGATGCTAAATATTCTGTTTTATGGAATGATACATCACAGATGGAAACCATTTGGCTCATCCTGCCCAGTCGGGCTGTCTTTAAGATCTATCCAATTAATCCCACAGCCCTGCTGGCAGAGTGAGAACAATGTATATATACTGCAGCAATGCAGGAGGTGAATGGAAAATGTTTTCTAGTTGCATACCTCTCAGACACACTCACCCCTAGAAAGATAAATTGGCCTGTGTACTGGGCAGATATTAAGGTTCCACTTAAAATTAAAACAGAAGGTGCTGGAAAAATGCAGCAGTCACCGGGGCCGAGTTTATGGTCAAAATGATGATGCTGAGCTGCCGTTAGAAAATAACCAGCAATCCAACAAGCCACTCAAAATATTGAATCAAACAAAATTGATCAAAGATTGAGCCAAAGTATTCTGTTTTCCAACATGGTGCTATGATTTTTTATGATTGTGAGAACATTAAAACAATTACCTGGTGTAGTCCGGGTTTATTTTATACTCACTCCCACCCATTGCTGTCAACCAGAGGGTTGGTTGTAGGGATTCGCATTCTAATCAGGATTGTGTAACTTGATTTTGTGTCTGTGCCCTGTTTGAGAGCACATTTCCACTCCATCTGACGAAGGAGCAGCACTCCGAAAGCTAATGGTATTTGGTATCAAATAAACCTGTTGGACTTTAACCTGGTGTTGTTAAAACTCTTACTGTGTTCACCCCAGTCCAACGCCGGCATCTCCACATTATGAATATCTTTGCCAGTGCAGTGCCGGGTACTGGGCTGTACATCCCAGTGAGTGGCGGATAGAATAAAACAACATGTTCTTTGATTTGTCAGAATAGGTAGTGATTTGTTTCAGCAGCCCACACTCACAAAACCAAAAATACAATGTTTACTGTGATTACAGATTGGGCAGCACTTGCTGAACAATCCTGAGTGTGCCAATAGCTACATTCAGAATCAATTGAAGATAATCAGTCGAGTTCATAATATGGCTCAGTTGTAGTTGCGAGAAGCAACTTACATTTATACACAGCGATCCTTTCCTGCAAACAAAAGGAGAATTTTCAAGCCTTGTACCTGTTTTGAATTTCCCAGAAGCTTGAAAAACCTACAGTAATGCTTCAAGTCAATGAGAGTCCACCAATTGTGATCATTTGACATTTGGCATTCTTCTGTTTGTCCTGATGAGTGCATGATGAAGAGATTCAGCAACAGGTCTCTCTTTTCTGCAATATTCAAGTTCAGTACTAACAAGTATCTGTGCATTGTGTTATGTCCCTTGATAATTAAATGTGATCGTGGAAGTGTCACTGTGAATAATGAGCAAGTCAGTAAGAATTGTCAGTATTTCTAATTGAAAATATTAAGCAGTGGAACCTTTCAGACATTGAATTGTACAGTTTGCACCAAACAGCAATTTAAGATTGCAGGAAAAGTTCATAAACTTATTAGAACATAGAACATAGAACATTACAGCGCAGAACAGGCCCTTCGGCCCACGATGTTGCACCGACCAGTTAAAAAAAAAAACTGTGACCCTCCAACCTAAACCAATTTCTTTTCGTCCATGAACCTATCTACGGATCTCTTAAACGCCCCCAAACTAGGCGCATTTACTACTGATGCTGGCAGGGCATTCCAATCCCTCACCACCCTCTGGGTAAAGAACCTACCCCTGACATCGGTTCTATAACTACCCCCCCTCAATTTAAAGCCATGCCCCCTCGTGCTGGATTTCTCCATCAGAGGAAAAAGGCTATCACTATCCACCCTATCTAAACCTCTAATCATCTTATATGTTTCAATAAGATCCCCTCTTAGCCGCCGCCTTTCCAGCGAAAACAATCCCAAATCCCTCAGCCTCTCCTCATAGGATCTCCCCTCCATACCAGGCAACATCCTGGTAAACCTCCTCTGCACCCTCTCCAAAGCCTCCACATCCTTCCTGTAATGTGGGGACCAGAACTGCACACAGTACTCCAAGTGCGGCCGCACCAGAGTTGTGTACAGTTGCAACATAACGCTACGACTCCTAAATTCAATCCCCCTACCAATAAACGCCAAGACACCATATGCCTTCTTAACAACCTTATCTACTTGATTCCCAACTTTCAGGGATCTATGCACAATTATTATAAACAAGCCTGTTGAGAGTTCCTGTATTTTAAAAAAAATCACAGATGTTGCTTTTAAAAAGGGACACAGCAGTCCTGAAAATCAGTGACATTTCAGAATATTAAACTTCAGCCAGTTGTAGCGATTGTTAATGTCAGCAGAAACAAACCAAATATTGTCAGACTATCAATCCTGGATGTGATTAACAGCTGCAGTAACTGCAAAATCCAACTCCTGCAGGCAATTGTGAACTTGCAGATGTGACAGCAAGTGGGATGACCGAGTGTATCCCTTCCCACACACAGAGCAGGTGAATGGCCTCTCCCCAGAGTGGGTGAGCTCATGTAAATGCAGGCTGCCAGATTGAGTGAATCCCTTCCCACACATGGAGGAAGTGAATGGTCTCTCCCCAGTGTGAGTGCGTTGATGTGCAGTGAGGATTGATAACTGCCTGAAACTCTTTCCACAGTATGTGCAAATAAATGACTTCTCCTCGGTGTGAATTCGCTGATGTGACAGGAGGCCGGATGAATTGGTGAATTCCCTCCCACATGTGGAACAGGTGAACGATCTCTCCCCAGTGTGAACTCGCTGATGTGCACTGAGGTTGGATGAACACGAGAACCCCTTTCCACAGGTGGAGCAGCTGAACGGCCTCTCCTCAGTGTGAGTTCGCTGGTGTAACAGCAGGTGGGATGAGGTAGTGAATCCTTTCCCACACACAGAACAGATGAATGGCCTCTCTCCAGTGTGACTGTGTCTATGGTTTTCCAGCAAGTATGGATAATTGAATCCTTTATCACAATCATCACATTTCCATGGTTTCTCCATTTTCCCAGCCCCAATGTGACCGTGTCGATGGGTTTCCAACCGGGATGGAGAATTGAATCCTTTACCACAATCCTCACATTTCCACGGTTTGTCCATGGTGCTGGTATCCTTCTGTCTCTCCAGGTTGGATGATTAGTTGAAGCCTCATCCACATACAGACCACGTGTATGGTTTCTCCCCACTGTGAATGGTGTGATGTTTTTCAGGCAGTGTAACTGGTTAAAGCTCTATCCACAGTCAGTTCACTGGAGCACTCTCACTTGGCTGTGTGTGTGTGTCTCAGTTCTTTTTCTGTCACATTGAATTTTGAAATTTTCTTCCACTGACAAAACAGAGAATGATTTCTCCCTCCACTGTCAAAAGCAATCATATTTAGGTCTTGATGAATCGAATGGCTCTGTCAGACTTTGATCTGAAGTTTAGTTTGAGTTTCCTGTCTGTGAATCCTCCTCTTGTAGTTCCCTGCAAAAAGAGTTTTTAAAAACTACTTCAGAGCTGACAATTTCAGTTTCCACAAAACATTTCTCTATCTCATTTATCTTGAGCTGTAATCCCCATCCCACACACTCTCTCTTGTCCCTGAGCTGAAATCAAACTCATTGCCCCATCTCCACTCTGAGCCCAGCTCCCTCTCCCTCCAGCTGGATTCAGTCCTCCAGACCATGTACAGATTGAGAGTACAATCAAGGAGTCAATTATTTTCCTTCCAAGTCAGGGGACGTGCAGCCCCACTGACTCTGTTGTTACCACAATGGGCACACGTGCTCTGCTCACCAATGAAACACCACGGTGACCATTAACATGGGCCTGTTCCGAGGAAAGGCTCCATTTTATTTGTGCCACAACAGCAGGGGAATGACCTCCTGCACAGGCACAAAGGTATCATCAGTCACAGAAAATAATTGCAGCTGGTGTCTCAAACCTCATTTTACCATTTCCTCCCCGGCATTCTCAATTCAATTTTGAAATGCAAACTGAATTCTGGCATTATGGGGTAAATTAAAACACATTTTAATGGTCATTTTCAGAATGACTATTCCCAAGAATTAATTCCCAAGTCAGTAAATTAAAATTCTCATCAGCAATGACGGCAGCACAGTGGTTAGCACTGCTGCCTCACAGCTCCAGGGACCTGGGTTCAATTCCCAACTTGGGTCACTGTCCGTGTGGAGTCTGCCCGTTCTCCCCATGTCTGCGTGGGTTTTCTCCAGATGCTCCGGTTTCCTCCCATCGTCCAAAGATATGCCAGTTAGGTGCATTGGCTATGCTAAATTGCCCCTTAGTGTCCTGGGATGAGTAGGTTCGAGGGATTAGCAGGTTACATATGTGGGGTTATGGGAAGACGGCTTAGGTGGGATTGTTGTTGGTGCAGACTCGATGGGCCGAATAATCTCCTTCAGCACTGTAGGGATTCTATGAGATACTTTGGGAGAATTGCTATTTCAATGGGCATTTTCACAAATGCTATAAAATGATTTTTCAAAACAAATTAATACTTTAATGATTAATAAATAAAAAGTATTTCATAAAACAACCACCCAGTGTGGGGTTCAGGATTCTAACTCAGGGTTTCTGAGCTCCAGGAACCACTAACTGAACCAGCCGGGAATTGTCTCCACAAAACTTTCCCAACTCCCTCCCGGGAAAAAGCTGCAAACCCGGGAGCTGCAGCTTTTTACTGGGGGTGTTGGGGCCTCCAGCGGGTGTTTGTGAATCCTCCCCGCCCACCTCCCAGGGTTTCCTTCCTTCCCAGAGATCAGAGTCCTCATTGATTTGAGGCCAAAGTGTAACCTCTTATTTATTGTCCCCCTCCCCCATCCTCTGATGTGAACCATCCTCCAGTGGCTGAGCCAGGATGGGGCCGTTAACCTGGGCCTGTTCCCGGGAGGGAGGGAGAAGCCCCGCAGCTGCAAACCAGGGAGCTGACAATGATTCTGAAGGGTTTGCGGATCCACAAAGTGTTTCCAAATCCTCCCAGCCACCGCCTAACGCTGACTCCGCTTCTCCGGGACAAACAAGCGCCAAGGACAGCAATGACACTGCGCATGCTCCACATCACAATGCCCGGGCACTGATTGACGGCAACTCCGGACCAATAGAAAGAGGGGGCGGGGCTGGAGGACCGAGCCGGAGCGGCTGGTCCTCCAACCAATCGGAGTGAATGAGGGGCGGGACCTGAAGCATGCGCAGTGCGGGTAATGGCGACGGACGGTTTAGAAAATTGAACATCATCAACTATCTCCCTCTGTTCAGACCCGAGAATGAAGCCCAGCAGGACCCGAGAATGAAGCCCAGCAGGACCCGAGAATGGAGCCCAGCAGGACCCGAGAATGAAGCCCAGCAGGACCCGAGAATGAAGCCCAGCCGGACCCGAGAATGAAGCCCAGCAGGACCCGAGAATGAAGCCCAGCAGGACCCGAGAATGAAGCCCAGCAGGACCCGAGAATGAAGCCCAGCAGGACCCGAGGACCCATCAGCCCACAGCTCCAACAGTTTGCTGAGGACCACTTCCCTGGTAATTGTGCTTTTTCAGAGTTCATCCCACACTCCTGTTTTCTGATTTCCAGCTGTTTCTGAGTTTTAACTGTATCCTCTATTGTGAACACCGAGGCAAAATACTTGTTCAATTCATCTCCCAGCTCCTTATTTTTCATCATCAATTCCTGGACTCACTTTCTATTAGACAGTTAAGAAATGAGGTCGAGCAAGTGACTGAAGTGGCAGTCAGGGAGCACTATTGGGAGCACCAATAGTTTCAAAATAGTTCTGGAAAAAGATAGGACAGGTCCACCGGTCAAGGCCCTAAACTGGAGCAGGGCCACTTTTGTGGGCATTCGGCAGGATCGAGCAGATGTCGATTAGGTGAGTTTGTTTGAAGGGAAAGGAATGACTGGCAAATGGGAGGTTTTAAAAGTGTGATATCAAGAGTCCAGGGGCAGTATATTCCTGTTAAGATGAAGGGAAAGAATGGTAAATTTAGGGTTCTCTGGCAGACAAGGGACATTGAGGCTCTGGTCAGGTAAAAGAAGGAAGCATACATTGGGTTTAGGCAATCGGGGACAATTGAATCACTCTGACTATAAAAAAGTGTAAGAAAATACTGAAGAGGGAAATCAGGAGGACAAAAAAGGTTATAATATGGATCTGGCAGGTAAGATTAAAGAAAATTCCAAGAGGTTCTATCGCTATATTAAGAGTAAAAGGGTGGCTAGAGAGAGAATAGATCCCCTTAAAAATCAGTATGGCCATCTGTGTGTGGAGCCACAGGAGATGGGTGAGATTTTTAATGAATACTTCTCCTCTGTGTTTACTGCGGAGAGCACCATGGGTGCGAAAGAAATAAGGGAAACAAGTGGTGATGTCTTGGGCATATGCATGTTACTTGGGAGGAGGTATCTGCAGCCTTATAAAAGCAAATTACTGCGGATGCTGGAATCTGAAACCAAGAGAGAAAATGCTGGAAAATCTCAGCCGGTCTGGTAGCATCTGTAAGGAGAGAAAAGAGCTGATGTTTCTTGTCTCGATGACCCTTTGTCAAAGCTCTGAAACATCAGTTCTTTTCTCTCCATACAGATGCTGCCAGACCTGCTGAGAATGGGGAGAGAGTGTGTGGGATGGAGATTTACAGCTTTTGGGGAATGAGAGAGGAAAGAATGTTCCGTAGAAATTGTCTGTTCTGAATTTCTATCCTGTACTGACACTGCTGACTTTTGGAAACTTATTTTCCAAGATATTGAAAGAGGAATCACAGGCCGAAATCTCAAACGTCACGTCTCGATCTGACAGAGTGATATTCCTTGGGACCTCAATATCATCGGACTTTGAATCCAGAAGGAGAAATGATTGTCCAGTCTGTCGATTTGAAAAGATTTGAAATGTCAGTGTGAGTGAAAAAGAAGGGATTCACTCGAATGAAAGTGTTCCAATGCACTGACTAAAGAGCTTTAACCAGTTATACAGCCTGAATAAATATCACACCATTCACAGCGGGTGGAGACTGTAATCTTGTTCTGTGTGTGGACGAAGTTTCAACTAATTGTCCACCCAAGAGAGAGGCAAGGACACCTGCACCATGGAGAAACCATGGAAATGTGTGGACTGTGGGAAAAGATACAGAGCCCCATCTCTGCTGGCAGCTCATCGGCGCAGCCACACTGGGGAGAGGCCATTCACCTGCTCTCAGTGTGAGAAGGGATTCACTTCTTTATCCAGCCTGCAGACACACGAGCGAGTTCACACTGGGGAGAGACCATTCACCTGCTCTCAATGTGGGAAGGGATTCACACAGTCATCCCACCTGCAGACACACCAGCGAGTTCACACTGGGGAGAGATCATTCACCTGCTCTCAGTATGGGAAGGGATTCACTCAGTTATCCAGCCTGCAGACACGCCAGCGAGTTCACACTGGGGAGAGGCCATTCACCTGCTCTCAGTGTGGGAAGGGATTCACTTGTTCATCTAACCTGCGGACACACCAGCGAGTTCACACTGGGGAGAAACCATTCACCTGCTCTCAGTGTGGGAAGGGATTCACTCAGTTATCCGCCCTGCGGAGACACCAGCAAGTTCACACTGGGGAGAGACCATTCACCTGCTCTCAGTGTGAGAAGGGATTCACTCAGTTATCCAGCCTGCAGAGACACCAGCGAGTTCACACTGGGGAGAGGCCGTTCACCTGCTCTCAGTGTGGGAAGGGATTCATTCAGTTATCCAGCCTGCAGACACACCAGCGAGTTCACACTGGGGAGAGACCATTCACCTGCTCTCAGTGTGAGAAGGGTTTCAGAGTTTCATCCCAGCTGCTGAGACACCAACAAGTTCACGAGTGATTCCAGGGGTTGGATTCTGCTGTTATTGTTTCTGCTCTCAATTACATCCAGGACTGCATTTTGTTCATTCTCACAGTTGGTCAATGGGAAGGGTCAGAGGGTTTCTTTGTGCTGGACTGGCCGGTCTCAGCCTCCAGTGGGCTGATGCTCTTTGAGTCTTTTTGTGAATACCTGGTTTCAAATGTCACAAGGATCACAGAGTGACAGGGTGTTAGGAAGTTTAGAGATATTTAGTCAGAAGAAAACAGAGGTTGGCAGTGCAAAGGTACATTTCTGAATGGAGGGCTGTGACAAGTGACATTCCTCAGGGATCAGTGCTGGGACCTTTGCTGTTTGTGATATATATAAATGATTTGGAGGAAAATGTAACTGGTTTGATTGGTAAGTTTGTGGACGACACAAAGGTTGGTGGAATTGCGGATAGCGATGGGGACCGGCAGAGGATACAGCAGGATATAGATCAGTTGGAGACTTGGGTGGAGAGATGGCAGATGAAGTTTAATCCGGAAAAATGTGAGGTAATGCATTTTGGAAGGTCTAATACAAAGAACAATACAGCCCAGGAACAAGCCCTTCGGCCCTCCAAGCCTGCGCCACTCATGTGCCCAACTAGACCAACTAATACAGATGGGAAATATACAGTAAATGGCAGAACCCTTCGGAGTATTCCTAGGCAGAAGGATCTGGGTGTACAGGTACACAGGTCATTGAAAGTGGCAATGCAGGTGGAGAAGATAATCAAGAAGGCATACGGCATGCTTGCCTTCATTGGCTGGGGCATTGAGTTTAAAAATTGGCAAGTCATGTTGCAGCTTTATAGAATCTTAGTTAGACCGCACTTGGAATCTAGTGTTCAATTCTGGTCACCACACTACCAGAAGGATGTGGAGGCTTTGGAGAGGGTACGGAAAATATTAATCAGGATGTTGCCTGGTGTGGAGGGCATTAGCTATGAGGAGAGGTTGGAGAAACTTGGTTTGTTCTCACTGGAACGACGGAGGTTAAGGGGCGACCTGATAGAAGTCTACAATATTATGAGGGGCATGGACAGAGTGGATAATCAGAAGCTTTTTCCCAGGGTGGAAGAGTCAATTACGAGGGTCATAGGTTTAAGGTGCGAGGGGCGAGGTTTAAAGGAGATGTACAAGGCACGTTTTTTACACGGAGAGTGGTGGGTGCCTGGAACTCGTTGCCGGGGAAGGTAGTGGAAGCAGATACGATAGTGACTTTTAAGATGTGTCTTGACAAATATATGAATAGCATAGGAATAGAGGGATATGGTCCCCGGAAAGGTAGGGGGTTTTAGTTCAGACAGGCAGCATGGGTGCCACAGGCTTGGAGGGCCAAAGAGCTTGTTTCTGTGCTGTAATTTTCTTTGTTCTTCATTCTGTTTGGAACATCCCAAATGCCCATCCAATTTCCTTTTTAATTGTTTATTGTCTCCACTTCCTCCACCCTCGTAGGCAGCGAGTTTCAGGTCATTACCATTCGCTGCATCAGAATATTCTTCCTCACATCTCCGCCCCCACTCCCACTCCATCCCCCCCCACCCCCCACTCCCCCCTCCCACTCCCCCCCCTTGCATCTCTGACCCAAAACAAGCAATCTTTGTGTCATCCGCAAACTTACTAATCAGACCAGCTACATCTTCTTCCAAATCATTTATATATATCACAAACAGCAGAGATCCCAGTACAGAGCCCTGCGGAACACCACTAGTCACAGAGCTCCAATCAGAAAAAGACCCCTCCACTGCTACCCTCTGTCTTCTATGGCCAAGCCAGTTCTGTACCCATCTAGCTAGTTCCCGTGAGATTTAACCTTTTGCACCAGCCTGCCATGAGGGACCTTGTCAAATGCTTTACTAAAATCCACGTGGACGACATCCACGGCCCTTCCCTCGTCAGTCATTTTTGTCACCTCCTCAAAAAACTCAACCAAATTTGTGAGGCATGACCTCCCTCGCACAAAACAATGTTGTCGATCGCTAATGAGATTATTCAGTTCTAAATGTGTACAGATCCTATCTCTAAGAATCTTCTCCAACAATTTCCCTACCACGTCAAGCTCACTGGCCTATAATTACCAGAGTTATCCTTGCTACCCTTCTTAAATAACGGGACCACATTTGCTATTCTCCAATCCTCTGGGACCTCACCTGTGTCCAATGAAGAAACAAAGATTTCTGTTAGAGGCCCAGCAATTTCATCTCTTGTCTCTCTCAGTAACTGGAAGTCCCTTCCTAACAGCATTGTGGGTGTACGTACACCTCACGCATTGCAACAGTTCAAGAAGGCACCCTTGGGGGGGTTGGGTTGACCATGGCCATGGCAGCTATATACAGCCACATATTCTGTTATAATTGAAGGACTGCAGATTGAATGTGAGGCATTGTGGGACTGGACTATCTTGACCATATTCCTGTGACTGCCCGGAAACACGTGTCTATTTTAGTTTATAATTGAGGATTTCTGGGAATAAGTTAAATGCGGAAATATTAAGCATCGCCTGGAGGAATTTGGAATAACTGAGAATTTTATCCCCAGATAAAGAACAAAGATTTTGCCGGTGTTTGGCTATAACGTGTTTGGGATTTTAAATCAACAAAGATGTTGCCTCTAAAATCAGTCCTTGTCGGTTGGCTTTAAAAAGGTTCAGTTATAATGAAGGATCTTGTATCTTATTTTAATCAAGGAGTTGTGAGCTTGTAGTGCTCTGTCGCTTTAAGAAGCTACAGCTGCGAGAGACAATGCTGAAGATTCATTGTTTGAAATTTACGAGCTGTGAGAATCTGTGTGTTTTGTTTGTTTTCTGTGGATGTTTGTAGATATGTTTTATCATTGTTTTGGGCTACATTTGTTAAGGTTTATCTTTCTGGGGAATTAACCTCACCTTGAGTCTTTAATTAAAGTCATGATGTGGAGATGCCGGCGTTGGACTGGGGTAAACACAGTAAGAAGTTTAACAACACCAGGTTAAAGTCCAACAGGTTTATTTGGTAGCAAAAGCCACACAAGCTTTCGAGGCTCCCTCCCACTCACCTGAAGAAGGGGCTCAGAGCCTCGAAAGCTTGTGTGGCTTTTGCTACCAAATAAACCTGTTGGACTTTAACCTGGTGTTGTTAAACTTCTTACTGTCTTTAATTAAAGGCATTTTTGGAAGTTTAAAAACAGAATCACAAGAACACTTCAGTAATTAATTTTGGTTATTGTTGTTGTAAAGCACATGCTAAGTTTCTCTGTTTGTGTGTGGATGATATTTGTGGGATGAATGCTTCAAGCTTTGAGGTTTTCTGTCTGTGATTTAAATCAAACAGATTTTTAAAAAAGGAAGTGTGATCAATAAAACTTTTTTTGTTCAGAAGTTATGAACCTGGAGCCATATTTACTGGCCAGAGACAGGATTCCAGGATATTTTACTAAACATGTGGGAATTTTAATCCGGATACAATTCACCCATGTGAGAATGAGAGTTTTAATTTGTAATGGTTATTTAAAATTTGACACATGTGAAATGATTCTGACCAATCCTGTGTTGGATTGATCTTGGGTTAAACTTCCTGTCAGGTCCAAAGATTTATTCCTGACGCAAGTAACACAAAGAAAAGGAAAATTCTGGAATTGGATACTGAAGAAAAGAGTTTAAAAAGAGAGAGCATTAAATAGAAATGATTCCCAGATCATGTGGTCATTCGATTAAAACAAAGGAAGAGTGCTGACGTCCATTTGAGAACTTTTAATCCACCCCATTTCTAAGTAAGGGAGTCGATGTACAAAGAAAACCCAAGAAAGACCCCCCCCGAAGGGGGGGTCTGGAAAGCATCATGATGAGGGCACCTGTCCATGAGATGATCACAAAGCCCCATGATGCCCAGATACTAATTTTATTGAGCCTATAATGTATGTAATCTATCACCATTCTGATTGGATTGTGTCCAGCCGGGATGGGCTGAGTAACTGGATAAGAATTGATGATATTCTGTGTTGGGTGGAGTTACACATGGTCAGCCCCTGTGGCTTCTCCCCGCTGGCCTAACTCAATAAACTGTTTGTCGATTGAATCAGGCACAACACACTGGGTACATTACCACTTCATCCTTGGGAGTGGCCTGATAGGCCGTGGTCCAGACTAAATGTGGCCTTTGGGGGGCCTTTCATGAATCACATGTGTTTGGTCATTGTAAATGTGCATTCAAAATGGTTGGAAGCACAGATCATGAGTAATATTCCAGCTCCTGTGACAACAGAGAAGCTCTGTCAAATTTTCACTTGCCCTGGGATACCAGATTGGCTTGTTTCAGATAACAACACTCTGTTTACAAGTGAGGTGTTTCAGGAATTCCTGTAAAGGAATGGTCTACGTCATGTGCGTACTGCACCGTTTCATCTGGCTACAAATGGTCTTCATGATGTGGAGATGCTGGCGTTGGACTGGGGTAAACACAGTCAGAAGTTTAACAACAACAGGTTAAAGTCCAATAGGTTTATTTGTTAGCAAATGCATTTGTTAGCTCGTGGCATTTGCTAACAAATGAACCTGTTGGACTTTAACCTGGTGTTGTCAAACTTCTTACTGTACAAATGGTCTCGCAGAAAGAGCTGTTCAAAGTCTGAAGGAGGGATTGAAAAGAATGGCAGGTGATACTTTAGGAACAAGCTCTCAAGATTTTTGTTCCAGTTTCGCATCACACCACAATCCACAACCGGACTCTCCTGTGGAATTTTTTGGTCGAAGGTTGAAGTCTCATCTGGATCTGCTTCATCCAGATCTCAGAGCAAAAGTGAGCAGGAGACAAGAGAAGCAGAAGGAGGGACACGACTGCCACGCCAAAGAGAGGCAGTTCAAACCGGGTGATCAGGTTTACATCAGAAACTTTGGGAGTAACCAAAGGTGGTTACCGGGAATAATTTTAAACCAAAGTGGTCCAGTATCTTGGGTGGTGAGACTGTAAAACAGAAGAGTTGTTCGCAGACACCAAGACCATATTCGCTTGCGGTGTGACCCCGAGTCAGGAACAGTTTCAGAGTCAGCAACCATTACTGAGAACATGGCAGAGGGTCATGCTGCTGTGGATGTTCACCAGGAAATGGTTCCAGCTTTGCCAGTTGACTCTGCTGTGGGAGTGGAAGAGGAATGTTCATGTACAGATTCTCAAACTACCTCTTCATCTCCCATTCCAGAAACACCATTACAAGATTTACCAGTGGTATTGTACAGGTCGCAATGCAACCACAAAGCTCCTGACAGACTTCCGTATTGTTAAAGACATTACTTTGTTGTATTTCTGTCCTGATGGGGGATTGAAATTTAAGGGGAGGAGAAGTGTTACAGAGTGTTCTTCACAACCTCTCTCCCTTCTGAGCACGTGCAGGCTTTGGGCGGGGTTTCAGTCTGCAAGTCCAGGCTGGTTCCAATGCTCCTGTTTCCTTTTGTTTGCCAATGATTTTTAAACTTTGTTATTTATTTATATAAAGAACATCCTGCTTTTAACAATGCATTTGACTACCTTATTTGTGACTGAAGTTCCCACAATTGTAAAGCAGGAGATTAGTTAAATGGACAGCCTGAATTGAGAGACAATTAAAGAATAAATGATTCATTAATACAGATGTTAGGCTGGAAATGTAAATTTGAATACAAAAGTTTATAACGTTTAGAATTATAAAGATATAAAGAATGGTTAAAATGCTGTGAGAATTATAAAATGTTCCCTTCTGAACCCAACAGAATAGAAAAAACAGATAACAAGACTTGTTAGGATGGCCTGGTGGCACACTGGTTAGCTCTGCTGCCTCAGCGCCAGGGACCTGGGTTTGATTCCCGGCTTGGGTGACTCTGTGGAGTTTGCACGTTGTTCCCGTGTCTGCCTGGTTTTCTTCCGGGAGCTCTGGTTTCCTCCCACAGTCCGAAAGATGTGCTGGTTAGGTGCATTGACCATGCTAAATTCTCCCTCAGTGTACCCGAACAGATGCCAGAGTGCGGTGACTGGGGGATTTTCCCAGGAACTTCATTTATTAGTGTCACAAGTCGGCTTACATTAACACTGCATTGAAGTTACTCTGAAAAGCAGCATGTCTTTCGGACTGTGGGAGGAAACCGGAGCACCCGAAGGAAACCCACGCAGACACGGGGAGAATGTGCATACTGTGACCCAAGCCGGGAGTCGAACCCAGGTCCCTGGCGCTGTGAGGCAGCAGTGCAAACCACTGTGCCCTACAGAGAGGTGTTGGGAGCTGTTGATTTTACAAGTTATCCATGTTTTCGGAGCCATCACTTCATGTCCTGGTCTGAAAAGGATAGAGAGAAATCTGTTCATAAGATCTTGGAGCAGAATTAGGCCATTCGGCCCATCGAATCATTCGATCATGGCTGATATGCTCCTCATCCCTAGTTCCTGCTTCTCCCCATAACATTTCATAAGTTCATACATTCAATTGTTAAAGCTGAGCTTTCTCCTTTTACTGTTAATCGATACTTTCCTTTTTTATCTTTCTGACTTGTTACGTTTTTAATGGTTAATAAACTTCCTGAATTCACCATTTAAAGTATTCTTTCTAGCCACATGGTTAAGTCACTGGAACCTGGTGTGATTTACAGTTATGGAGTTATTGTAAACAAGAGAACCCCCATAAATCTTAGTTCAAATAAATCACCATTCTCACAAATGGAATGCTATTCTTTATTACGAGAGAAATTGAACATTGAAGTAAAGATGTTCTGCTTCAGTTATACAGGGCGTTGCTGAGACTGCATCTTGAACACCGGGTGCAGTTTTGTCTCCAATTAAACAAAGGATCGTAGGATCCCTGCAGTACAGACAGAGGCCGTTCTGCCCATCGAGTCTGTACCAAACAGCATCCCACCCAGGCCCTATTCCCATAACCCCACACATTTACCCTGCTAATCCCCCTCACACAAGGGTCAATTTAGCTTGGCCAATCCACCTAACCCGCACATCTTTGGACTGTGGGAGGAAACCGGAGCACCCGGATGAAACCCACACAGACATGGGGAGAACGTGCAAACTCCACACAGACAGTGACCCAGGCTGGAATTGAACCTGGGTCCCTGGTGTTATGATGCAGCAGTGCTAACCACTGTGCTGCCGTGCTGCCCCATTTTATAAATACCATGGAAGCAGTTCAGAGGAGATTTACTAGATTGATTCCCAATCCAGTAGTGTGAAATGTTAACTCTGTTTCTCTCTCCAGAGATGCTGCCAGACCTGCTGCGTTTTTCCAGTCCTTTCTGTATTTATTTCAGATCTACCTGTCGTGGGGGGAAAAACACTATTTACTATCCAGGATAAAATAAATGTCCTTCATCAGCTTTTGTGGATCATTTCAGTGGCAATGTGCTCTCCCAGGCTCAAAGAGCATTAGCCCACTGGAAGCAAAGTCGTGCGATCGGCCAGTCCAGCAGAAAGAATCTCCTACCCTTCCACTTCACCAACTATAAGAATAAACATGGTTCAGTCCTGGATGTGATTAATGGCAGGAATAACAGCAGAATCCAACCTGTCATCACTTGTGAACTTGCTGGTGTGCCCGCAGGCTGGATGACTGAGTGAATCCCTTCCCACACACACAGCAAGTGAATGGTCTCTCCCCGGTGTGAACTCGCTGGTGTATCCGCAGGTGGGATGATGTTCTAAATCTCTTTGAGCAGTGAGAGCAGCTGAACGGTCTCTCCCCAGTGTGAGTGCGCTGGTGAATCATCAGTTCCCGAGAGCTTTTGAAATCACGCCCACAGTCAGAGCATTTAAACGGTCTCTCATTGGTGTGAGTGAGATTGTGGTTCTGCAGGCTGGATGACTGAGTGAATCCCTTCCCACACACAGAGCAGGTGAACGGTCTCTCCCCAGTGTGAACTCGCTGGTGTATCCGCAGGTGGGATGATGCTCTAAATTTCTTTGCGCAGTGAGAGCAGCTGAACGGTCTCTCCCCAGTGTGAATGCGCTGGTGGATAATCAGTTCCCGAGAGCTTTTGAAACCACTCCCACAGTCAGAGCATTTAAAGGGTCTCTCCTGGCTGTGAGTGACTTTGTGTTTTGACAGGTTAGATAACTGCGTAAATCCTTTCCCACACACAGAGCAGATGAATGGCCTCTCCCCGGTGTGACTGCGTCGATGAATTTCCAGTTTACAGGGGGCTCTGTATCTCTTCCCACAGTTCCCACATTTCCACGGTTTCTCCATGGTGCGGGTGTCCTTGTGACTCTCCAGGTTAAACAATCAGTTAAATCTCACACAGAACGTGGGTACAGTCTCTCCCCGCTGTGAATGCTGCGATGTATTTTCAGGCTGTGTAACTGGTTAAAGCTCTTTCCACACTCAGTGCACTGGAACACTCTCACTCGGGTGTATCTGTGCCTTGGTGCTTTTCCAGTCACATTGATATTAAAGGCCTGTTGACGCAGACAGAACAGAGAAACATTTCTCCTTCCAGATTCAAAGGCCGATAATATTCAGGTCCGATGAATTGAGTGAGGGTGTCAGATGCTGATGTGACGTTTGTTTCAATCCTCTGTCTGTCAATCCTCACCTTCTGATATCCTGTAAACGAGTTTGGAAAATTCATCAATGTCAGTGCAGGATAGAAATTCAGAACAGACAATTCTAGTTTCTCTGGAACATTCTTTCCTCTCTCATTCCCGAAAAGCTGTAAATCTCCATTCCACACACTCTCCCTCCATTCTCACTCTGCTGTATCTAATATTCACCCTCCCAATTCTCCTGAAGGTGCTGATTGAGGCTGATTGACAGATCCATGCTCACTGCTTCCTCTCCTGGACACAGGGAGCTGAAAATCTCCCTGCAGGCTGCCAGACAGATATTTGTCTAAATTACTGGGCTAACAATGTGTGGAACATACCGACTGGATTCACTTCCTTTCCCTTCAGTTGCTGCAAGTTCCCAATTTCCCCCAGAATGAGAAAAGAAATGGAAAGGGGAGGAAAAGAAAGTGTTTCACTCACAGATGTTGGCCTCTTTTAAGGCTTTGCATTGGCCAGGAATACGAACCCAGGCCTCCCGCGGGGCAGGCGAGAATTCTACCACTGAACCACCAATACTCAAGGGAGAGAAAACTGCTCAGTTCTTTCAACCAGTGCTTTCACATGCAAAGAAATGTTGATGATTTGCAGCAGCAAATTCAATGCTGCTACACACACACAACACTGTTGGAGACAGGAGGAAGATTGAATCTGTCCACTCCCCCATGCCCCGGGGCTGCGCATGTCCAAGGGAGAGAGGAAGCTGCGCATGTGCGGTGGAGTGCCCACCCCTGAGATGTTGACCAATGGGAACTCTGGAGGACCGGAAGGACTCTGGTCCTCCAGCCAATCAGAGCTCCCCCATATGGGCGGCACGGTAGCACAGTGGTTAGCACTGCTGCTTCACAGCTCCAGGGTCCTGGGTTCGATTCCCGGCTCGGGTCACTGTCTGTGTGGAGTTTGCACATTCTCCTCGTGTCTGCGTGGGTTTCCTCCGGGTGCTCCGGTTTCCTCCCACAGTCCAAAGATGTGCGGGTTAGGTTGATTGGCCAGGTTAAAAATTGCCCCTTAGAGTCCTGAGATGTGTAGGTTAGCGGGATTAGTGGGTAAAATGTGTGGGGGTAGGGCCTGGGTGGGATTGTGGTCGGTGCAGACTCGATGGGCCAAATGGCCTCCTTCTGCACTGCGGGATTCTATGATTCTATGATTGTCTGAATGCGGAAGTGGACAATGAGCTTGTTCAGCTGCTCATTCCTGCCCAGCAAAGCTGCTGCTGCTCTCTCTCTGAATGAAGATTGAGCTTCAGACAGACTCAAACTTCCTCCTGGCTCTCCAACATCTGTGAGAGTGTGGGTCAGTGGCGCAATGGATAACGCGTCTGACTACAGATCAGAAGATTCCAGGTTCGACTCCTGGCTGGCTCGATGTCAATTTGAAAAATAGTTTGTGAGCTCCTTTTGACCTAAAAGAGGCCAACATCTGTGAGTAAAACACTTGCTTTGCTCCGCTTTTGTGTTTCTTTTGCATTCTGGGGGAAATTGGGGACTTGTTGAATTTTTAACTTCCAGGTCACCACTCGCTGTCTAAACAGAAATCCTCCTCACATTCTTCATGTATCTGTAACCAGATAATACAGTGTATTACACACAGCATTTATGGCCAAATGTAAAACTTTAACGTGGCTGTCAGCTTGAAGATTAATCATGGATCATTTGCACTTCCACAACCCCCTGAGGCAGCGGCTTCCAGGTAATGACCTTTCTGCACCAAAGTAAAATTCTTCCCCACATCCTTCTCCTTCTCCCAATCCAGTTATCCAGTCCCACATATGGCACAGATTTTAATTTCTCGCGTGTAGGCCGGACGTTACACGTAGGTTTTCAGATCTCTGTGTCCAGTACAGGAAGTGGTCAGCATGGATCCATTAATCAGCCTGAATCAGCACCTTCAATAGACTTGGGAGGTTGTATACTCAGGAGAGCAGAGTGAGAATTGAGGGAGAGTGTGTGGGATGGAGATTGACAGCTTTTGGGGAATGAGAGAGGAAAGAATGTTCCATAGAAACTAGAATTGTCTGTTCTGAATTTCGATCCTGTACTGACAGTGATGTCTGTTGTAAATTCCTTTTATAGATATCAGGAGATGAGGATTTATAGACAGAAATTTCAAACTAAACACCACATGAAGATTTGACAGAGTCATTCGATTTATTGGGACCTGAATATCATCGACCTTTGAATCTAGAAAAGCAATGTTTGTTTGATCTGTTTGCTTGAGGAGATTTTAAACATCAGTGTGACTGGAACACACCCGAGTGAGAGTGTTCCAGTCCACTGATAGTGGAAAGAGCTTTAACCAGTTACACAGGCTGAAACAACATTGCACCATTTACAGTGAAGAGAGACCGTACACGTGTTCTGTGTGGACAAGGATTCAACTGATCATCAAACCTGGAGAGTCACAAGGACACCCGCATCATGGAGAAACTGTGGAAGTGTGACGATTGTGGACAAGGATTCATGTTGCCCTGTGATTTGGAAATTCATCAACGCAGTCACACTCGGGAGAGACCCTTCACTTGCTCAGTGTGTGGGAAGGGATACATTAAGTTCTCCCACCTGCTGAGTCACAATCTCACTCACACCAATGAGAGACCCTTTAAATGCTCTGACTGTGGGAGCGGATTCAAAAGCTCTGGAGAACTGGTGTCCCACCAGCGCACTCACAGTGAGGAGAGACTGTTCAGCTGCTCTCTCTGCACAATGAAATTTAAATGGTCATCCACACTGCGGAGACATCAGCGAGTTCACACCGGGGAGAGACCGTTCAGCTGCTCCATGTGTGGGAAGGGATTCTCTCGGTCCTCCGAACTGCGGGCACACCAACGAATTCACACTGGGGAGAGACCGTTCACCTGCAATGTGTGTGGGAAGGGATTCTTTCGGTCATCCGCCCTGCTGACGCACAAAGTCACTCACACCAATGAGAGACCCTTTAAATGCTCTGACTGTGAGAGTTGCTTCAAAAGTTCTCAGGATCTGATGTCCCACCAGCGCATTCACACTGAGGACAGACCGTTCAGCTGCTCTCACTGCACAAAGAGATTTAGATCATCATCAAACCTGCGGAACCACCAGCGAGTTCACTCCGGGGAGAGACCATTCACTTGCTCTGACTGTGGGAAGGGATTCACGCAGTTATCCGCCCTGCTGACACACCAGCGAGTTCACACCGGAGAGAGGCCTTTCACCTGCTCTGTGTGTGGGAAGGGATTCACTAATTTACCCAACCTGCTGAGTCACAAAGTCACTCACACCAGTGAGAGGCCCTATAAATGCTCGGACTGTGGGAGTGAATTCAAAATTTCTGGGGAACTGGTGTCCCACCAGCGCATTCACACTGAGGACAGACCGTTCAGCTGCTCTCTCTGCACAAAGAGGTTTAAGAGGTCATCCACACTGCAGAGACACCAGCGAGTTCACACCAGGGAGAGACCGTTCATCTGCTCTGTGTGGGAAGGGATTCAGTCAGTCATTCACCCTGCTGACACACCAGCGTCTTCACACTGAGGAGAGACCATTTACCTGCACCGAGTGTGGGAAGGGATTCACTCAGTCATCCACCCTGCTGACTCACCAGCAAGTTCACAGCGGGGAGAGACCGTTCACCTGCTCCGAGTGTGGGGACAGATTCACTCGGTTATCCACCCTGCAGAGACACAAAGTCACCCACTCCCAGGAAAGACCCTTTAAATGCTCTGACTGTGGGAGTGGCTTCAAAATTTCTGAGCATCTGATAGATCACCAGCGCATTCACACTGGGGAGAGACCGTTCAGCTGCTCTCACTGCACAAAGAGGTTTGGAAGGACATGCACACTGAGGAGACACCAGCGAGTTCACACTGGGAGAGACCATTCACCTGCTCTGTGTGTGCGAAAGGATTCACTCGATACCCCAGCTGCTGATGCACAATGTCCCTCACACCCAGGAGAGACCCTTTAACTGCTCTGACTGTGGGAATGGTTTCAAAAGTTCTCAGGAACTGATGATCCACCAGTCCATTCACAGCTGCTGTGTGTGGGAAGAAATTCACCAGTTCATCCCTCCTGCTGAGACACCAGCGAGTTCACAAGTGATGACAGGGGTTGGATTCTGCTGTTATTGCTGCTGTTAATCACATCCAGGACTGAACCGTGTTCGTTCTGACAGTTGGTGAAGTGGGAGGGTCGGAGGGTTTCTTTCTGCTGGACTGGCCGGTCTCACAATTCTGCTTCCAGTGGGTTGATGCTCTTTGAGCCTGGGAGAGCACATTTCCACTGAAATGACCCACACAAACCGACGAAGAACATTTATTTTATCCTGGACAGTAAATAATGTTTTTCCTAACGCTGCAGGTAGATCTACAGTAAGTACATTTGTCTCTGTTCCATTGAGTCTATAGCACAGGGCCAGGCCAGTCGGCCCAATTGGTCTATGTCAGTATTTATGCTCCACATGAGCCTCCACCCACCCCTCTTCATCTCCCCCCATCAGCATATCCTTCTATTCCTCTCTCCCTCATGTATGTATCGAGCTTCCCCTTCAATGTATTCATGCTGTTCACCTCAACCACTCGCTGTGGTAGTGAGTTCCACATTCTCACCACTCGCTGGTAAAGAGGTTTCTCACTGAAATCTCTGTTGGATTATTGAACCCTTTCATAACGTTAAAGACTTCCATCAGGTCACCCTTCAGTCTTCTCTTTTCTAGAGAAAAGCCGCCCCAGTCTTTCCTGAGGGTTAAATGCTCTCAGTTCTGGGATTATTCTTGTGAGTCTTTGTTGCCGCTTCTCCAGTGCCTCTATTTCCTTTTTCTAAATGGAGATCACAAATGTTGACAGTGCTCCCAGTGTAGCCGAACCCTGATTCTAAAGAAGTTGAACAGAACCTGTTCAATTCTATTCCTCGAGAATGGAACCCTGTATATGGGCCCTACACTTTAGGAAAGATGTGAAGTCCTTAGAGAGGGTGCAGAGGAGATTTACGAGAATGACTCCAGGGATGAGGGACTTCAGTGAGTTCGAGAGACTGGAACAGCTGAAATTTCTCTCTTTAGATCAGACAGGCATTAGGATTGGGAATGGGGCCAATCAGCCCATTGAGTCCATGCTGGCTCTCTTTAGATCAAACTGTTGCCCTGTTCTCTCTCCGTGTCCCTGCGGATTTATTTCCCTGAAGTTCCCATCCAATTTCCTTTTGGAAACATTCCATTATCTCTGCTTCAGCCGCTCGTAGGAAGTGAGTCCCAGATATTTACCACTTCAAATGCAAACGAGGAGCAGAGAGCACAAAAGGAGGCCGTGTGACCCATTGTGCCCCTGCTGCCTCTTCAAACATTCTCAGCAACAAGGTCAGGGAAGACATGTTAAATTCTAACATGTGACTGGAGCTTTATTTTAAACATTAATGTTGGATTCACCTACATGCTTGTGGAAGCTGCATTGCTGGCAGGAATTGTCTGAACTAAGAATTTCTTCTATGAATTTGATCAGTTGGAGGGCATTATATTCTGTCACATCTGGCTCAAGAATAAGGTTGATTGCTCAGTTCGTGTAAGAAGGAAAGTTATTGGCTTGCAGCAAGTGTCTTTTCGAACCAGTATATCTTGTATTAACCTTATTCAGTTGTGGGACATGGGCGTCGCTGGCTGGCCAACATTTATTGCCCATCCCTAGATGCCCTTGTTCAGAGGGCAGTTGAGAGTCAACCACATTGTACGAACCAAATGTGTTCATTAAATATTACTTTATTTAGAACAAAGAAAGTTACAGCACAGGGACAGGCCCTTTGGCCCTCCAAGCCTGCACCGACCGCACTGCCGGATGAAATTAAAACCCCCTACCCTTCCAGGGACCATATGCCTCTATTCCCATCCTCTTCATGTATTTGTCAAGACGCCCCTTAAAAGTCACTACTGTATCCGCTTCCACTACCTCTCCCGGCAACGAGTCCCAGGCACCCACTACTCTCTGTAAAGAATCTGCCTCATACATCTCCTTTAAACGTTGCCCTTCGCACCTTAAACCTGTTCCCCCTGGTAATTGACTCTTCCACCCTGGGAAAAGGCTTCTGACTATCCACTCTGTCCATGTCCCTCATAATCTTGTAGACTTCTATCAGGTCGCCGCTCAACCTCCGTTGTTCCAGTGAGAACAAACAAAGTTTCTCCAACCTCTCCTCATAGCTAATGCCCTCCATACCAGGCAACATCCTGGTAAATCATTTCTGTACCCTCTCCAAAGCCTCCACATCCTTCTGGTAGTGTGGTGACCAGAATTAAACACTATATTCTAAGTGCAGCCTAACTAAGCTTCTATAAAGCTGCAACATGACTAAACCATTTGGGTCCAGAACGTTGTGAACATCCTTTTACTCTGGTTGTCTTTGATCCTCAAGTCATTTTCTGTTTGTTTTTAACCAAGTTCTGTTTCATTAATAAACTTTCATCAGTAAAGGTGTTTGATTGTTCTGGACTTTTCCTGCTGAGATTGATGCACTTTCGGGAAAGTGGGTGAGAGGGGTTGGCAGGCTCTTTAACAGAAAGTGAGTCCCTCTAAGGTAATTGGCAAAGGGGCCAGAGGGGGAGATGAGATTTTATTTTATTTTTTGACACAGTGAGTTGTTCTGATCTGCCTGAAAGCAGATTCAATAGAATCTTTCCAAAGGGTAAAGACTTGAAAGGGAAGAATTTGCAGGGCTGTGGGGACAGATCAGAGTGGTAGGATGAATCAGACAGTCCTTTCAAAGAGATAGCAGGGGCACGATGGGCTGAATGGACTCCTCCTGCAGCCTGTCAATCTCAGCCTCCTGCTTTTGTGCAGGTTAAAAGGGACAGATTTCATTGCAGCCTCTTCCCTGTATCTGTATTTAAAGAGACAGGTTTCTCTTTAGTTCTGAGTGACTGATATAACAATTGGTTGGAGGCCCATTTCCCAGTCAGTCCTCCAGCACCTTCCTGTCTCTCTATTAGTGCGACGCCCAGGGCAGTTTCCCAACTGGGGCGCAGGCCCCATTATTCTCAGCTAAATACTGCCCTCAGCTCCGTCACCTGGCTGTCATTGACACTAGCAACAGAGAGACAGAAAGGTGCCCCAGGCTCAAATGGGAAATCAAAACTCGGGGCTTTAAATGAACTGTTAGGATCTCTGTAACGATCAACAATTTAAAAAAAAGAATTCTAAGCCCAGTGAGTAAATTAAAGAATCACACGACAAAACTTCAAGTTTCTGGCCTTTATTCCAACAAACTGGAAGCAACAATGACTAAACACTTTTTTATAGGGAACATTGCTCTTAAACTTAAAATTAAACTTTGCCCTTTTACTCTTAACACCATTAAATATCCCACTCAACCGTTATATTTTATTCTGCCTTGGAATGTTCACACTCTTTCTCCAAAAACCAGTCCAAAGTGATTCTTTACTCCTCAAGGGTTTATTTCCATTGTTTTCCTTTTCCAGTCTGGCAACCTTTAATCCCAGAACTGTCCTTCACAGTGATGGTTCTCCTGGACATTTTCCCACTAATACAAGCAAGGCGAATCTTCCAGCCTTGTTTCACAATCCTCAGGAATCTGTGACCAACATTCGACATCGGAGCAGATGTAGGTCATTTGGCCCTTTGAGTCTGCTCCACCATTTATTTAGGTCATGGCTGATCTGTTTGTGTGGAGTTCCACATTCTCGTACTACACCCGATATTTTTGATGCCCTTATCCAACAAGAATTGGGATAAAGGCAAAATTCTGCTGTTGTTGGAATGTGAAACAGAAACAGAAAATGCTGGACAATCTCAGCAAGTCTGACAGCATCTGCAGAGAGAGAATAGAGACAACATTTTGAGTCAGGATGACCCTTTGTCAGAGCTGAAGACAAGGAAAATCGGACATAATTTATACTGTGAGGGTCAAGAATTGGGAAGCAATCTATTAAACCTCCTCTGAACCACTTTCAATGCATTTGTATCATTTCTTAAATAGGAGACAAAGCTGCACCCAGTATTCAAGATGCAGTCTCCGTAATGCCCTGTATAACTGAAGCATAGTAAGAAGTTAAATGGGATTATATTCATTGGAGTTTAGGAGGTTGAGGGGAGATCTGATAGAGACTTACAAGATAATGAACGGCTTAGATAGGATGGACGTAGGGAAGTTGTTTCCATTAGCAGGGGAGACTAGGACGCGGGGGCACAGCCTTAGAATAAAAGGGAGTCACTTTAGAACAGAGATGAGGAGACATTTCTTCAGCCAGAGAGTGGTAGGTCTGTGGAATTCATTGCCACAGAGGGCTGTGGAGGCCGAGACGTTGAGCGTCTTCAAGACAGAAATTGATAAATTCTTGATTTCTCGAGGAATTAAGGGCTATGGGGAGAGAGCGGGTAAATGGAGTTGAAATCAACCATGATTGAATGGTGGAGTGGACTCGATGGGCCGAATGGCCTTACTTCCGCTCCTGTGTCTTATGGTCTTATGGTCTTAAACAACACAGGTTAAAGTCCAACAGGTTTATCTGGTAGCAAATAAACCTGTTGGACTTTAACCTGGTGTTGTTAAACTTCTTAATGTGTTCACCCCAGTCCAACGTCGGCATCTCCACATCATAACTAAAGCAGAACATCTTTACTCCTGTGTTCAATTTCTCTCATAATAAAGGATAGCATTCCATTTGTAAGAACTTTGATTTATTTGAACTAAGATTTATGGGTGTTCTCTTGTTTACAATAACCTCCCTCATCATAAATCACACCAGGTTCCAGTGTCTTAACCAAATGGCAAGAAAGAACACTTTAAATCGTGAATTCAGAAAGTTTATTAATCATTAAAAATGTAACAAGTCAGAAAGATAAAACAGAGTGTTGATTAACAGTGAATAGAGAAAGAATAGAAAAATGTTGAAAGCCCATCTTAGCCAATTCCCATAAATCTTCAATTATAAACTAAAATAGACATGAGTTTTCAGATGATTTGAAAAGAAATGAATTGTCTGCTGAAAGGGTTAACTTTTCTTCAGAACCTAAAGGGATGGGGAGTGAGCAGAAAAAAATTGGCACACAATAATACCACTTTACACAAGTAAAAAAATCAAAACAAACTCGATTGTAAACTTCAGCTCTTCATTTTTTTGTTATATTCCATAACCTAATTATTTTAATTTGATCAGTTTTTTTAGGGATAGATAACTTCTGTTCTTTATAAACTGCTTCACTCATTTTGTTGATTCTACATGGGCTTTGAGAATCAGAACCCAGACTTTATCATCCTTATCCTTTTTCCCCTTTTGCCACCACTCCCTCTGTTTTGCAGGAAGGTCGTAGGGATTCCAATCAGAACTAATCATTTTATCATAAAAGTGAAATACTGCGGATGCTGGAATCTGAAACAAAAACAGAAAATGCTGGAAAATCTCAGCAGGTCTGACAGTATCTGTGGAGAGAGAATTGAGTCAATGTTTAAAGTATGGATGACACTTCATAAGAGCGGTTATGAAGTGTCATCCAGACTCGAAACGTTGGCTGTATTCTCTAATAATTTTATCGATACGTTTCTTGTTCTTAGTTTCCAATTAGCAGGTAAGAGACCTGTCCAGTCCTCACTCGAGCTCTGATTTTTTCACTGGCCATGCTTGAGTCAGTTTATAACCATTAGAATCTACTCAGAAGTCTGCTTTTCAGTCCAGTGCTATTTGGAGTATACCGTTACTTCACCGACTAACGGGTCACAAGTCCCTCAAAGTTCTTATCACAAATTTGGGATAAAATAATTTAAACAATGCCTGAGAACGCTTTTTAACTTCTTAACCAACTATCTGCCACTGTTTGTTGATTGGTCAGACCTACTCTTCACAGATTCAGGAATCTCAGCCACTGAACACCAGCCGGTCCTGGAATAAGTTTAATTCTAACTCATTCTGAGTAAATATTCTCACCAGGTCCTCTGTTGGGCACTAAGCAGCTTTAATGGTCCGTGATTGCAGAAACTGAGCAGTCACAGGAATGTGGTCAAGATAGTCCAGTCCCATAATGCCTCACATTCAATCTGCAGTCCTTCAATTATAACAGAATATGTGGCTGTCTGTAGCTGCCTTGGCCACGATCAGCGCCAACACTGCCTTCCTGAACTGTTACAATGCCTGAGGTGTCAGTAAGCCCACAGTGCTGTTAGGGAGGGATTTCCAGCTACATATTCCAGACTTTCACTGGACTGTAGATGGATACCAGATTGACATATTCCATTCAACCACTCCCAAGGTGAGTTATTCCAATTCCTTTATTGTCCAGGACAATATATTCACAATATCATTAAAACAGGAATTAAACATTCCCATTTGGTTTCAGGTTCTAACATATTCTGTTAGTTTGTTCTTTATTGTCAATGTCAGGCTGGGGTTGTTTCCCTTGGAGCAAAGGAGGTTGAGGGGAGATTTGATAGAGGTGGACAAGATTCTGACAGGTTTAGATAAGGTGGACAAAGAAAAGCTGTTCCCATTAGCTGAAGGGACAAGGACAAGGGGGACACAGATTTAAAGTTTCAGGTCAGAGATGTAGGGAGGGATGTGAGGAAGAAAATGTTGATGCAGCGAATGGTAATGACCTGAAACTCACTGCCTACGAGGGTGGAGGAAGTGGAGACAATAAACAATTACAAAGGGAATTGGATGGGCATTGGGGGAGTTTCAAACAGAAATGCTGACTAAATATCTCTGAACTTCCTCACACCCGGTCACTCTGTGATCCTTGTGAAATTTGAAACCAGGTATTCACAACAAGACTCAAAGAGCATCAGCCCACTGGAGGGAAAGTTGTGAGACCGGCCAGTCCAGCAGAAAGAAACCCTCTGACCCTCCCCATTGACCAACTGTGAGAATGAACAAAATGCAGTCCTGGATGTAACTGAGAGCAGAAACAATAACAGCAGAATCCAACCCCTGTGAACTTGTTGGTGCCTCAGCAGCCGTGATGAAATTCTGAACACTTTTTATACACTGAGCAGGTGGACAGTTTCTCCCCAGTGTAACTTCACTGATGTCTCAACAGGTGGGGTAACTGAGTGAATTCCTTCCCACACTCAGAGCAGGTGAATGGTCTCTCCCCATGTGAATTCGCTGGTGTCTCTGCAGGTTGGATAACTGACTGAAACCCTTCCCACACTGAGAGCAAGTAAATGGCCTCTCCTCAGTGTGAACTCGCTGGTGTCTCCGCAGGTGGGATGACTGAGTGAATCTCTTCCCACACTGAGAGCAGGTGAACGGCCTCTCTCCAGTGTGAATGTGCTGGTGTTTCTGCTGGGTGGATAACTGACTGAAACTCTTCCCACACTGAGAGCAGGTAAATGGTCTCTCCCCAGTGTGAACTCGCTGGTGTCTCCGCAGGACGGATGACCGAGTGAATGTCTTCCCACACTGAGAGCAGGTGAATGGCCTCTCCCCGGTGTGAACGTGTTGGTGTGTCCGCAGGTCGGATGACCGAGTGAATCCCTTCCCACACTGAGAGCAGGCGAATGGCCTCTCCCCGGTGTGAATGTGCTGATGTGTCCACTGGTCGGATGACCGAGTGAATCTCTTCCCACAACGAGAGCAGATGAATGGCCTCTCCCCGGTGTGAACTCGCTGGTGTGTCTGCAGGTTGGAAAACTGACTGAACCCCTTCCCACACCGAGAGCAGATAAACAGCCTCTCCCCAGTGTGAATTCGCTGGTGTCTCTGCAAAGTGGATAACACAATGAATCCCTTTCCACACTGAGAGCAGGTGAACGGCCTCTCTCCAGTGTGAACTCGCTGGTGTGACTGCAGCCTGCGAATCCCTCCCCACACTGAAATCAGATGAATGGCCTCTCCCCAGTGTGGCTGCGCCGATGAGCATCCAGCAGAGAGGGATATCTGTATCTCTTCCCACAGTCTGCACATTTCCATGGTTTCTCCATGGTGCAGGTGTCCTTGCCTCTCCCTTGGGTGGCCAATCAGTTGACGCCTTGTCCACACACAGAACACGGGTACAGTCTCTCCCTGCTGTGAATGGTGTGATATTTATTCAGGCTGTGTAACTGGTTAAAGCTCTGTAGTCAGTGCACTGGAACACACTCACTCGGCTGTGGCAGTGTGTTGCTGCTTTTCCACTCACTGATGGCCGAAGTCTTTTCAAATCGCAGTGGAAGCTTTAACCTGAAGCTCAGTGGCCAACTTCCGCATTGAGACGTCACAATGGAGCGCTGCCGGAATCAGCCAATAGGAATTACTCGGCTCCGCAGTGACGTGTCGGGGTTCCATGGCGCAGGCCCGGCTCGCGGACCCGGGAGCCCCGCCCCCACCCATTGTTCTCCCTCCCCCTGCACCTCCTCCAGCCACGGTTTCCAGGCAACCGGCTGGCGGCTCCGGCCAGAGCGAGAAGCCGCTCGGTGATCTCCCCCTCCCCCCTCTCTCTACGGCGGCTGCTGCTCCAAAAAGAGATCGAGAGCGGACCGCTGGCGGCAGCCGCACTGCGCCTGCTCCGGACAGCTGGGCTCAGCAGCGCTCTCTGCGCCTGCTCCGGACAGCTCGGCTCAGCAGCGCTCTCTGCGCCTGCTCCGGACAGCTCGGCTCAGCAGCGCTCTCTGCGCCTGCTCCGGACAGCTCGGCTCAGCAGTGCTCTCTGCGCCTGCGCGCTGGGCTGCCATCTGAGGGAGTGGGGGAGGGGACTTTGCAAAATCTCTTCCCATCAAATTCTTCCAAGTCCCGCAGTTTGATTTGAAACAGAACAGCTTCTGTTTGTAGCTTCACCACAGACTCAAACTTCACCACAGACTCAAACTTCACACACAGACTCAAACTTCACCACAGACTCAAACTTCACCACAGACTCAAACTTCACACACAGACTCAAACTTCACCACAGACTCAAACTTCACACGACAGACTCAAACTTCACCACAGACTCAAACTTCACACACAGACTCAAACTTCACACACAGACTCCAACCTCATCCTCTGGACAACATCTGTGAGGAAAACACTTTCTTTCTCCCCCTGGGAAATACAGAGACAGAGAAATTCTCTGGAACTGGAATTAGAGACAAATATGGTGAGGGGGAAATGTTTGTGATTTTGTGGAACCTGTTTTATTGTCTGAGATATTTAAAGACAAATTTATCCTGTCCATTTAAATACTGTTTGTCTGTCAATGCATGATTCATTGATGTTGATTTTAATTTGATTATTGCAAGATTTATTAGAAGGTGAAATCTTTCCCTTTGTTTATTCCATTGGGTTTGTCTGGGAATTTGTTAATTTTAAGGTTATTGTACTCATAAGGATCATAACAACATTGATACATCTAGAGTTATTATAAGAACATAAGAACTAGGAGCAGGAGTGGGCCATCTGGCCCCTCGAGCCTGCTCCGCCATTCAATAAGATCATGGCTGATTTTTTTGTGGACTCAGCTCCACTTACCTGCCCGCTCCCCATAACCCTTAATTCCTTTACCGTTCAAAAATGTATCTATCCTTGCCTTAAAAACATTCAATGAGGTAGCCTCAACTGCTTCACTGGGCAGGGACTTACACAGATTCACAACCTTTGTGTGAAGAAGTTCCTCCTCAACTCAGTTGAGTTATAGAAGATCAGCCCTCATTCTTCGAAACTTTGAGAGAATAGAGGCCCAGTCTCCTCCGAGGAAACTTCCACCCTTCCAGGGATTTGTCGAATGAACCCTTGCTCCACTCCCTCTATTGCAAGTGTATCCTTCCTTTAGTAAGGAGCCAAAAGCTCCACACAATACTCCAGGTAATGCAGGGAGAGTGTGGGACAGTTATTTACAGCTTTCGGGGAACAAGATAGAAATTAACAACTGCCAATTGTAGATTCTATCCTTAACTGACAGTGATGAAATTTATAACCTCTTTTACAGGATCTTCAAAGGGGGAGGATTTGCAGACACAAAATTCAAATCAAACATCAAGTGAAGAATTGACATAGTCACTCGATTATCAGGATCTGAATATCATTAGCCTTTGAATCAAGAAGGAGAAATGTCTTTTTGTTCTGTTTGCTTCAGAAAGTTTTAAACATCAGTGTGACTGGAAAAGCAGCAAGACACAAACATCTGGTAAGACTGTTCCAGTGACAGTTACATAGTTTGAAAGACCATCACCATTTACACCAGGAAGAGATTGTACAGACGCTTTGTGTGGCCACCTCGGCTGAACAACAAACCTGGAGACAGGGACACCCGCACCATGGAGAAACCGTGGAAATGTGGGGATTGTGGGAAGGGATTCAAATCCCCGTCTCAGCTGGAAATTCATCGACGCAGTCACACTGGGAGAGGAGGTTCACCTGCTGTGATTGTGGTAAGGGATTCACTCATTCATCCCACCTGCTGAGACACCAGCGGGTTCACACCAAGGAGAGGCCGTTCACCTGCTCCGAGTGTGGGAAGACCTTCACTACTTCATCTGATCTGCTGACACACCAGCGAATTCACACTGGGGAAAGGCCATTCACTTGCTCTGAGTGTGAGATGCGATTCAGTCGGTTATCTCACTTCTAAAACTAAACTGCAGCTTAGAACTGAAAATGAAAGAACTTCTGTTACCTGACCTGCAACCAATATTTTATCTGAAATCCCAAAGTAAAAACAAACAACCTCGATATAAGCCACTTAAGGAGCAAATAAAGGACTCTTTGTAGACAAGCTGGTGCCACAATGTATAAAAAGTTGAAAAGGTTCATTTACAACAGCAGGATCATGATTTTGAGAGAAAAAAATTTGTAAAGAAACACTAATGTCACACGATCGTACGATATTACCAGATTAGAAATAATAATAAATGTACATTATTGCAGAACCGTACATGTCTAATCTTGCCATATGACAACACTGAACATATCTCTAACCTATATTAATTTACAGTCCCCTTAAATGTCAGATATTTTCTGGGGAAACCAGCCCTTTAATTGTGAACATTAGGAAAGAGACCATCTTTTCAGCCAGACAAATAAATGTGTCAAGCTGAGGGAGCAAAGGATGTCAATGTCTTTAACAGAGAGAGAGAGACCTGGGCCAACCTTTCCAGAGTCTGCAGCCTCCCTGGATTCACTTCCTTTCCCTTCAGTTGCTGCAAGTCCCCAATTTCCCCCAGAATGAGAAAAGAAATGGAAAGGGGGAGAAAAAGTGTTTTACTCACAGATGTTGGAACAGGAGGAAGTTTGAGTCTGTCTGATGCCCCATCTTCATTCACACAAAAACCCATGCTCTGATTGGCTGGGAGACCTGTGGCCTTCCGGTCCTCCAATTCTTCTCATTGGCCAGAGCTGGTGAGGGGCGGTGAATCAAACATGCGCATGTGCGGACTTGGGGGAATGCGCATGTGTAGGGCGGGGCCCGGGACAAAGCCGGCGCACTGACCATTGTCTGTCCGGGTCTTCCAGCCTTTCCCATTGGACAACAGCTCAGCACAACTGGAGGGCAAAGTCCCGCCCACCCCCACGTGGGGCTCCGCCCCTCATTGTCTGTCTGCGGGGGATTGACCAATGGGAACTCTGGAAGACCGGAAGGATTCTGCTCTGGTCGCTGCCTCTCACAAGCTCTGACCAATGGGCATTCTGGAGGACCGCAAGGACTCTGGTCCTCCAGCCAATCAAAGCTCCTCCATTGTCTGAATGCGGAAGTGCACAATGAGCTTGTTCAGCTGCTCACTCCAGCCCAGCAAAACTAACTGCTGCTCTCTCTCTGAATGAAGATTGAGCTTCAGACAGACTCAAACTTCCTCCTGTCTCTCCAACATCTGTGAGTAAAACACTTTCTTTTCTCCCCCCTTCCATTCCTTTTTTCATTCTGGGGGGGAAACTGTTGACTTGCAGCAACTGATCACGAGAAATAGACGCAGGAGTGGCCACCAGGCCCTTCATGGCTGATCTATGCCGGCTTCAACTCCTTTTGTGTGCCTTTTCCCATAGCCATCTATTCCTCGATCTATCAACTATTTATCCACCTCCACTTTAAATACTTATCATGGTCTAGCCTCCACCTGTGGGGGAGAGAATTCCAGAGATTCACCACCCTCTGGGGGAAGAAATTTCTGTGCAACTCAGTTTTAAATGACCGACCATTTAGCTTGTTCAAGACTTTAGCACTTGTAAAAATATCTCACCATCTATCCTGTCAAGCCCTCTCAGGATCTTATGTTTCAATAAAGTCACCTCTTTGTCTTCAAAGCTTCAAGGAATACAGACCTAGACAATTTATTCTCTCTTGATAGGACAACCCTCTCACCCAGGAATTTGCCTGGTGAATCTCCTTTGGACCACATCCAATGTTACTGTATCCTTGTTTAAGTAAGAAGATCAAAACTACGCAGTATTCCAGGTGAGGCCTCACCAACACAACCCCCCCCCCCCCCCTGTTTTTAAACTCCAACCCCTTTGCAATAAAGGTCAAAATTCCATTTTTCTTCTTACCAACTGTGGGACCTGCCTGCGAGCTTTTTGTGATTCATGTGCAAGAACATCTAGATCCCTCTGTACTTCACTCACCTGCAGCGCCGCTCCATGTAGGTAATCTCCCTTTTGATTTCTCCTACTGAAATACATGACCTCCCACTTCTCCACATTAAACTCCATTTGCCAGGTTTTTGTCACCCAATCTATCTATATCCCACTGCAGAATCAAAATATCCTCATCACAACATGTCCTTCCGCCTATCTTCGTATCAGTTGGAAACCTTACATTCTGTTCTTTCCTCCAGGTCATTAATTGAATAATGAACAATTGCAGGCGAAGAACTGATCCCTGTGGTACTCCACTAGTTACATCTTTCCACTCTGAAAATGACTAATTTATTCCAACTCTCTGTTTTCTATGTGACGGCCAGTTTTCAATCCATGCTAATACACTTCCACCAATTCCATGGACCTTTACTTTACAGGCCAGTCTCTTATGCAGCGCCTTGTCAAATGCCTTTTGGAAATCATAGAATCATGGAATCCCTAGAGTGCAGAAGGAGACCATTTGGCCCATCGAGTCTGCACTGACTCTCCGACAGAACATCTTTCCCAGGCCCTATCCCCATGACCCCACATTTTTACCCCATTAATCCCCCTAATCCACATCTATTGGGACACAAAGGGGCAAGTTAGCATGGCCATTCAAGCTAACCCACACATCATTGGGGAGAGCCTGGAGCACTCGGAGGAAACCCACGCAGACACAGGGAGAATGTGCACACAGACTCACCCAAGGCCGCAATTGAATCCGGGTCCCTGGTGCTGTGATGCAATAGTGGTAAACACTGTGCCACCCTATCTAAATACACTACATCTACAGATTGCTCTCAATCTACACTCCCCTATTACATTCTCAAAGAATTCAAGCGAATTTGTCAAACATGATTTATGTTTCATAAAAGAATCTTGATGAGGTTTGATTATATTCAGCTTTCCTAAATTATTAGCTCTTTCCTCTTTGATTATTGACTCCAGTATCTTGCCAACAACAGATGTGAAATTAACAAGGTTAAATTAACCCTGCCTTCTGCCTTTCTCCCTTTTTGCACAAGGTAGTCACATTGGCTGTTTTCCAATCTTCAATATCCTCCCAAAATTTAGCGAGCTACGAAAAATTACAACCAAAGCGTCCACTATCTCTTCAGCAAACTCCATTAAAAGCCGAGCGTGCAGTTCATTGGGTCCTGGTGACTTGTCCATCCTTCGCCACTGAAGGGAAAGGAAGGGAGTCCAGTCTGTACATTCCACTCATTTAGTCCAGTCAGATAGACATATATCTGTCTGGCAGCCTGCATGGAGATTTCCAGCTCTCTGTGTCCAGGACAGGAAGCAGTGAGCATGGATCTGTCAATCAGCTTCAATCAGCACTTTCAGGAGAATTGGGAGGGTGAATATTAGATACAGCAGAGTGAGAATGGAGGGAGAGTGTGTGGGATGGAGATTGACAGCTTTTGGGGAATGAGAGAGAAAGAATGTTCTACTGAAATTGTCAGTTCTTAATTTCTATCCTGTCCTGATACTGATTATTTTTGTAAACTCGTTTTGCAGGACATCAGAAGAGGAGTATTTACAGATAGAAATCGAAATCCAAACTACACATCATGATCTGACAGAGTCACTCGATTCATCGGGACCTGAATATTAGCAGCCTTTGAATCTGGAAGGAGAAATGTTTCTCTGTTCTTTCTCTTCAGAACGCTTTAAACATCAGTGTGCCTGGAAAAGCTCCAGGATGCACACACACCCGAGAGAGTCTACTCCAGTGCACTGACTGTGGAAAGAGCTTTAACCAGTAACACAGCCTGAAAATACATCGCAGCATTCACAGCGGGGAGAGACTGTACCCGTGTTCTGTGTGAGATTTAACTGATTGTTTAACCTGGAGAGTCACAGGGACACCCGCACCATGGAGAAACCGTGGAAATGTGGAGACTGTGGGAAGGGATTCAGGCACCCATCTCAGCTGGAAATTCATCAACGCAGTCACACTGGGGAGAGGCCGTTCACCTGCTCTGTGTGTGGGAAAGGATTCAGTCAGTTATCCCACCTACTGAGTCACAATCTCACTCACAGCAATGAGAGACTCTTTAAATGCTCTGATTGTGGAAGTGGTTTCAAAAGCTCTCGGAATCTGATGTCCCACCAGCGCATTCACACTGGGGAGAGACCGTTCAGCTGCTCTCAGTGTGCAAAGGGATTCATTCAGTTATCCCACCTGTTGAGACACAAAGTCACTCACAGCAATGAGAGACCCTTTAAATGCTCTGACTGTGGGAGCGGATTCAAAAGCTCTCGGGAACTCGTGTTCCACCAGCGCATTCACAGTGAGGAGAGACCGTTCAGCTGCTCTCACTGCTCAAAGAGATTTAGAACATCATCCAGCCTGCGGAGACACCAGCGAGTTCACACTGGGGAGAGACCGTTCACCTGCTCTGTGTGTGAGAAGGGATTCACCCAGTCATCCCACCTGCACAGACACCAGCGACTTCACACTGAAGACAGGCCGTTCACCTGCTCTCAGTGTGAGAAGGGATTTACTGACTCATCCAGCCTGCGGACACACCAGCGAGTTCACACTGGGGAGAGACCGTTCACCTGCTCTCTGTGTGGGAAGGGATTCATAGTTTCATCCCAGCTGCTGAGACACCAACAAGTTCACGAGTGATTCCAGGGGTTGAATTCTGCTGTTATTGTTTCTGCTCTCAATTACATCCAGGACTGCATTTTGTTCATTCTCACAGTTGGTCAATGGGGAGGGACGAGGGTTTCTTTCTGCGGGACTGGCCGGTCTCACGACTTTGCCTCCAGTGGCTGGTGCTCGGAACTTCAGAGATATTTAGTCAGCATTTCTGTTTGAAAACCCCAAATCCCCACCAAATTTCCTTTGTAATTGTTTATTGTCTCCACTTCCGCCACCCTCGTAGGCAGCCAGTTCCAGCCCATTACCATTCACTGCATCAAAATATTCTTCCTCACGTTCCCCTCCCTCGCATCTCTGACCCAAAACCTTCAATCTGTGTCCCCCTTGTCCTTGTCCCATCAGCAGATGGGAACAGCTTTCCTTTGTCCACCTTATCGAAACCTATCAGAATCGTGTCAGGAATGTAAAGCTGGAAATCCCTCCCTAACAGCACTGTGGGTGAACTTACACCTCAGGCATTGTAACAGTTCAGGAAGGCAGTGTTGGGGTTGACCATGGCCGAGGCAGCTACATACAGCCACATATTCTGTTATAATTGAAGGACAGCAGATTGAATGTGAGGCATTATGGGACTGGACTATCTTGACCACATTCCTGTGACTGCTCAGTTTCTGCAATCACGGACCATTAAAGCTGCTTAGCAGGGCCCCAACAGAGGACCTGGTGAGAATATTTACTCAGAATGAGTTAGAATTAAACTTATTCCAGGATCGGCAGGTGTTCAGCGGCTGAGATACTTGAATCTGTGAAACGTGGGTCTGATCAATCAACAAACGATGATAGGTAGTTGGTTAAGAAGCATTCTCAGGCATTATTTGAATTATTTTATCATAAATTTGTGACCCGATAGTCGGTGAAGTGACGGTATACTCCAAGTAGCACTGGATTGAAAAGCAGACCTCTGAGAGTAGATTCTAATGGTTATAATCCTATCCAAGCATGGCCAGTGAAAAATCAGAGCTCGAGTGGGGACTGGACAGGTCTCTTACCTGCCATTTGGAAACTAAGAACAAGAAACTTATCGATAAAATGATTAGAGAATAGAGCCAATCTTTCGAATCTGAATGACACTTCAGAAGAGCTCTTATAAAGGGTCATCCAGACTCGAAACATTGGCTCTATTCTCTCTCCACAGATGCTGTCAGACCTGCTGAGATTTTCCAGCATTTTCTGTTTTTGTTTCAGATTCCAGCATCCGCAGTATTTAACTTTTATGATAAAATGATTAGTTCTGATTGGAATCCCCACGACCCTCCCGCAAAACAGAGGGAGTGGTGGTAAAGGGAGAAAAAGGATAAGGATGATAAAGTCTGGGTCCTGATTCTCCGAGCCCATGTAGAATAAACAAAATGAGTGAACCAGTTTATAAAGAACAGAAGTTACCCATCCCCAACAAAAACTGATCAAATTAAAATAATTAGGTTGAGGAATATAACAAAAAAAAGATGAAGTTTAGAAAAGTTTGTTTTGTTGTTACCACACTGTATTCACCTCAATGTTTGTGGAATCTGTGCAGCGAGCAGGAATTGTTTAAATTAAGAATTTCTTCTTTGATTTTGATCAGCGAGAGGACATTATATTCTGTGAAATCTGCCTCAAGAATAAGGCTGATTGTTCAGTCTGAGGGTGAAAGAAAGATACAGGGGTCGATCTTACCGGCTCGACTCGCCGCTCGATTAGACTGGTGAGCCAGGAAGATAGCGTGCGAGACTAAAGGATTGCTCTCTTCCCGGGCCGTGTTTTGCCGGCTTCATTCCCAGAAAGGGAGTGAAGGTTATTTGCACAGAGTTGCCTACATTACAATGTGATTGGTGGGTTCAGCATGGCTGCTTCCCCCCCTCGCTGGCAAGACGTCACATCGGCGAGAATCACTACTGGTCTTCACCAGCGGGGAACAGGTGCTTGGGCCACACTGGGTGTGTTGTGTGGGGGAGGGGCTGTGTGTGTGGGATCGGAGGCCATTGAAGCCACCATGGTGGTCAGGGGCAGTGCCCATTGAGCAATGCCACATTCAGTACCCTCCTAGCACCCTGGCAGTGCCCAGTTGAGCACCATAAGTGTACCATGGGCAGTGCCAAGGGGATGGGTGGGGGTGGGGCTTAGTGGAGGGGTATTTATAATGACTGGGGGCTTATGCAAGGAGGGTGGATGCCAAGGGGGGAGCTTTGCATGGGGGAGGGTGATCGCGGGGGAGGGTGATCGCGGGGGGGGGTGAATCTCTGCCAAGGGGAGTGGATGTGCACAGGGGGGCGTTCAGGAATTGGCCACGGAGGGGGCATCATGGTGATTGACTAAGCAGTGACCCTTAATTGAGTAACAATTAATAAATCAGTCGTTATAGTAAAAGACTGAGTTTTTATTTGCTGTTAAAATGTAAAAGCTTAATTGTTGTGTATGTAACAAATGTGCAATGAAGATAAATTTTTAAAGTTTATTTATTTGTGTCACAAGTAGGCTCACATTAACACTGCAATTAAGTTACTGTGAAAATCCCCCAGTCGCCACACTCCAGCGCCTGTTCGGGTTACACTGAGGGAGAATTTAGCATGGCCAATGCACCCTAACCAGCACGTCTTTCAGACTGGGTATGGATACAGGAGCAGCTGGAGGAAACCCAGGCAAACACGGGGAGAACATGCAGACACCACATGGACAGTGACCCAAGCTGGGAATCGAACCCGGGTCCCTGGCACTGTGAGGCAGCAGTGCTAACCACTGTGTTACCGTGCTGCCAAGTCGGCCATTTGGCCCGTCAAGCCCGCTTGCCATTCATTTTGGTCATGGCTGATCATCGAATTCAATATCCTGATTCCCCCCGCCCCCGTACCCCCCCTCCCATACCCCTCGATCCCTTTAGCCCCAAGAGCTATATCTAATTTCTTCTTGAAATCACAATGTTTTGGCCTCAACTACTTTCTGTGGGAGTGAATTCCACACATTCACCACTCTCTGGGTGAAGAAATTTCTCCTCATAGCATCTACAGTATAATGTGGATAAATGTGAGGTTATCTACTTTGATAGCAATAATAGGAAGACAGATTATCACCTGAATGGGTGTAAATTGGGAGAGGTGGATACTCAGCGAGACCATGGAATCCTCGTGCATCAGTCGCTGAAAGCCCGCAGGTTCAGCAGACAGTAAAGAAGGCAAATGGTATGTTGGCCTTCATAGCGAGAGGATTTGAGTACAGGGATAGGGATGTTTTGCTGCAATTGTATAGGGCGTTGTTGAGGCCACGCCTGGAGTATTGTGTGCAGTTCTGGTGTCCTTATCTGAGGAAGAATGTCCTTGCTATAGCGGGAGAGCAGCCAAGGTTTACCAGCTGATTCCTGGGAATGGCAGGTCTGTCATATGAGGAGAGAGTAAGTCAGTTAGGATTGTATTCACTGGAGTTTAAAAGAATGAGAGGGGATCTCATAGAAACTTATAAAATTCTAACAGGTGAGATTCAGAAAGAATGTTCCCAATGGTGGTGGAGTGTAGGTTAGGGGGATTGGCGATGTTAAATTGCCCTTTAGTATCAGGAACAGGAGTAGGTCCCAATCAGCCCCTTCTTCAGCCTGTTACACAGTAATAGGGCGGGGCGGGGGGGCACATTCAGCCCCTTCTCCAGCCTGTTACACAGGAACAGGAGGAGGCCCCATTCAGCCCCTTCTCCAGCCTGTTACACAGGAACAGGAGGAGGCCATTCAGCCCCTTCTCCAGCCTGTTACACAGGAACAGGAGGCAGCCATTCAGTCCCTTCTCCGGCCCGTTTCCTGCATTCGGTGAGCTTGGAGTTGATTGTAACTAATTCCATACGCCACCTTCGCCCCACGTCCATGGATACCAATCTCTCCGTTGCAAGACTTAAGATTAATAATTGACCCAGCATCAGTTGCTCTTGTGCGTCCAAGCATTTCCCAATTTTTCTCCCGTTAGGTCTAGTTCGAACACTTAGGCTCTGTCCACGCCTGTCCAACCTTCAGTCACCAAATAGCAGAGATAACACCCTCTATCTAACCCTAATCAGTTCCCCTGAAGCTTGTAAACTTTAATCAACACTTACCCTTCTCCATTCCAGCGAATACAACCCCAGTTTCTGCAATCTCTCCTTTGCCCGTAAGAAATAGGAGCAGAGGCCATTCAGCCCTTCCAGCCTGCTGCCCCCTCGAATTAGCTCATGGCCCATCTGAATGCTCGCTAACTCTACTTTCCAGCCTTCTCGCCGCAACCTTGAATTCCCCCAACCAATTAAGGGACAATTTAGCATGGCCAATCCCCCTAACCCACACATCTTTGGACACTAAGGGGCAGTTTAGCATAGCCAATCCACCTAAACTACACATCTTTGGACACGAAGGGACAATTTATCATGGCCAATCCCCTAACCCACACATCTTTAGACAGTAAGGGACAATTTAGCATAGCCAATCCCCCTAACCCACACATCTTTGGACATTAAGAGGCAATTTACCATGGCCAATCTACCTAACCTGCATATCTTTGGACACTAAGGGACAATTTACCATGGCGTATATTTCTTGCCCGGTGTAGATTCAGAACCATTGTCAGGAAAATGCTCATTTTAAAAAAATAACCTGGCTGCGTGGGAGAAATGGCAGCAGCCAATTTGTGAACAGCACCATCCAATAAAATGCCAATTTAACATTTTGGTGATATTTTTAACAATGTGTTTGCGGACGCGGCATCAGTGGCCAGGCCCAGTGTTTATCGCCCATCCCCAATTGCCCCTCGAGATGGTGGTGGGAGAACCACCCTTCTCGAACCCACTGCAGTCCCTGTGTGGTGTGGGTAACACCCACAGTGCCATTAGGGAGGGAGTTCCAGGGTTTGTACCCCAGCCACAGTGAAGGAACGGCTGATATATTTCCAAGTCGGGACAGTGAGTGGGGCTCAGAGGGGGAACTTGCAGGTGGGTGGTGTTCTCCATGTGTCTGCTACCTCTTGTCCTTCTAGACAGTCAAGGTGGCAGGTTTGGAAGGTGTTGACTCCAGGACATTGCAGCAATCTCTTCCCCACACAGACTCTTTTTCCAATCGCAGCCGTGGGATCACCGTCCCTTGCAAGACTCGCTCCCCCTCCAACAGTACAAACACTTCCTTGGCACTGGATCGAACGGTCAACTTGAGGAGGCCACCTTCCAACTTCAAGGCATGTGTGAGAGACCCATGGAGCCAGCAGAGGCAGAGATGTTTGTGTGCACACACACACACACACACACTCACAAAAATCACTCTCTCACACTCGCTCTCTCTTTCACACACACAGACACACACTGAGGCAATCGCAAAGGTTTACAAAAGATCCTTTTATTGCCAAAAAACCCGTCATCATTCTCAGCTAAGCCAGGCAGTCTCGAGTGTCAGTGCCCACACACACAGCGCGACCGGTGCAGATGTGGGGGGGGTGAAGGATAGCAGTTGTGGAGAGAGAGTTGGGCTGGGGGAGAGGAAAGAAAGAGTCTGGCGGGGGCAACCAGGGAAGGCCATTCACGTTCTATCCCTGCGTTGGTTTCTGCATCCCACTCCCTAGCCTGGGGGTACTCCTCCATGGGAAGCCAGCGTCGGGTGACCCTCCAGGTCCAGTCAAGACTGCGGTGGCTGCTTTGTGAGGGTCACGTCAGGGGAGGGAGGGACGGGTTGGGGGCGGGGGGGGTGAGGGCAAGGGCTTGACTGGAGCTATCCACCAAGAGGGTACGCCCACCTCCAAGACGCCCTGAGGAGTTGACACCACCAGGTGGAGGGCAAACACAGGAGGTCGATCGGACAGAGATAGCGAGCAAGCAAACACGCATAGTGGACTGCTGCAATGATTGTTCCACCTGCCGTTGCAGCTGTACAAGGTACCGGTGAGGCCACACCTGGAGCACTGTGTACAGGTTTGGTCTCCATACTTGAGAAAGGATACACTGGCACAGGAGGGGGTGCAGAGGAGATTCACTCGGTTGATTCCAGAGTTGAGAGGGTTGGCTTATGAGGAGAGACTGAGTAGACTGGGGCTATACTCATTGGAATTCAGAAGAATGAGGGGTGATCTTATAGAAACATATAAGATTATGAAGGGAATAGATAAGATAGAAGCAGGGAAGTTGTTTCCACTGGCGGGTGAAACTAGAACTAGGGGGCATGGCCTCAAAATAAGGGGAAGCAGATTTAGGACTGAGTTGTGGAGGAACGTCTTCACACAAAGCGTTGTGAATCTGTGGAATTCCCTGCCCAGTGAAGCAGTTGAGGCTACCTCATTGAATGTTTTTAAGGCAAGGATAAAGTGTTGAACAGTAAAAGAATTAAGGGTTATGGTGAGCGGGCAGGTAAGTGGAACTGAGTCCAGAAAAATATCAGCCATGATCTTATTGAATGGTGGAGCAGGCTCGAGGGGCCAGATTGCCTACTCCTGCTCCTAGTTATGTTCTTATGTCCCCCCCCGCCACTTTCCCCAACACCATCGCCAGTGTGGATCGGGTGAAGTTATGGGCGGGGGGAGTGGATGGGATTCGACTCTACCGGAGTTGGGTAGTGGGGAGGGTTTAGTTACCCAATCAAAATTTCTCCGCCTAGTATCATGTCCAATCACTGAAGGTGAGAGTGGGAGAAAGTTAAAGGAGATGTGAGGCACAAGTTTTTTTTTTACACAGTGGTAGGTGTCTGCTACGTGCTGCCAGAGGTGGTAGTGGAGGCAGATACAATAGGGGCGTTTAAGCGGTTTTTAGATAAGCACATGAATATGAACACGAACAGTTAATGTGGTTCTGCTATTTAGGAAGGGTTGGAGGATAAACCAGGGAACTATAACCTTATAGCACCTTAGTTAGGCCGCATTTGGAATATAACGTTCAATTCTGGTCGCCACACTATCAGAAGGATGTGGAGGCTTTAGACAGAGTACAAAAAAGATTTACCAGGATGTTGCCTGGTATGGAGGGCATTGGCTATGAGGAGAGGTTGGAGAAACTTGCTTTGTTCTCACTGGAACGACGGAGGTTGAGGGGGGACCTGATAGAAGTCTACAAGATTATGAGGGGCATGGACAGAGTGGGTAGTCAGAAGCTTTTTCCCAGGGTGGAAGAGTCAATTACTAGGGGGAACAGGTTTAAGGTGCGAGGGGCAAGGTTTAAAGGAGATGTATGAGGCAGTTTTTTTTACAGAGTAGTGGGTGCCTGGAACCCGCTGCCAGGGGAGGTAGTGACTTTTAAGGGGCGTCTTGACAAATACATGAACAGGATGGGAATAGAGGGATATGGTCCCCAGTAGGGTACGGGGTGTTAGTTCAGACAGGCAGTATGGTTGGTGCAGGCTTGGAGGGCCTGTTCCTGTGCTGTAATTTTCTTTGTTGTTTTGTATAGACCAGTGAGTCTCACGTCAATGGTAGGGAAATTATTGGAGGAAATTCTGAAGGAGAGCATCCATTTGGAGAGGCAAAGCTTGATCAGGGATAGTCAGCATGGCTTGGTCAGAGGGAGGTCATGCCTAACAAATGCGATTGAAATTTTTGAGGTGACGACCAGGTGTGTAGATGACGGTAATACAGTTGATGTAGTTTATATGGATTTCAGCAAATCCTTTGACAAGGTCCCACATGGGAGGCTTGTAAAGAAGGTAACTGCACATGGGATACAGGGTAATCTGATAAAGTGGATTCAAAAGTGACTCAGTTGTAGGAGACAGAGGGTGATGACTGAAGGCTGCTTTAGTGACTGGAATGATGTGGAGATGCCGGCGTTGGACTGGGGTAAACACAGTAAGAAGTTTAACAACACCAGGTTAAAGTCCAACAGGTTTATTTGGTAGCAAAAGCCACACAAGCTTTCGGAGCCCCAAGCCCCTTCTTCAGGTGAGTGGGAATTCTGTTCACAAACAGAATTGTCAATTGTCAGAAAAAAACCATTTGGTTCAGTAAAGTAAAAAGTAAAGTTTATTTATTAGTCACAAGTAGGCTTACATTAACAGTGCAGTGAGGTTACTGTGAAATTCCCCTGGTTGCCATACTCCGGCATTTGTTCGAGTCAATGCACCGAACCAGCATGTCTTTCAGACTGTGGAAGGAAACCGGAGCACCCGGAGGAAACCCACGCAGAGAACATGCAAACTCCACACAGACAGTGACCCAAGCCGGGAATCGAACCCGGGTCCCTGGCGCTGTGAGGCAACAGTGTTAACCACTGTGCCACCCCATGAATGTCCGTTTGGGGAAGGAAATCTGCTGTCCTTACCTGGTCTGGCCTACATGTGACTCCAGAGCCATAGCAATGTGACTGACTGTCAACTGCCCTCTGAAATGGCCCAGTGAGCCACTCAGTTCGATGGTAACTAGGGATGGGCAATAAATGCCGGCCGTGCAGTGACGCCCATGTCCCACAAATGCATAAAAAATCCTCACAGTTTAAATTCACACAGCCATTCTGTCTCCTTTTGTAATTACCACTCACTTCACCAGTTTAAAAAAATGGACGTCAATGAACATAATTCATTCCTGGATGTGATTTACAGTAAAATCCAGTCACTGATTATTTGTGAACTCACTGGTGGCTCATCAGGGTGGATGAGCGAGTGAATCTCTTCCCACACACGAAGCAGGTGAATGGTCTCTCCCCAGTGTGAATTCGCTGGTGTCTCTGCAGGGTGGCTGATTGAGTGAATCTTTTCTCACACTGCAAACAGATGAATGGCTTCTCCCCAGTGTGAACCCGCTGGTGTGCAGTCAGTTGATATAATTGTCTAAACCCAGTCCCGCAGTGAGAGCACCTGAACGGTCTCTCGTCAGTGTGAACAAGCTGATGGCGCATCAGGTCCACAGAACCTTTATAACATTTCTCACAGTCAGCACATTTAAAAGGTCTCTCGTCAGTGTGAACTCGCTGGTGTTTCAGCAGAGTGGACGAATCGCTGAATCCCTTCCCACATTTGGAGCAGGTGAATGTTCTCTCCCCTGTGTGAACTCGATGGTGTTGTAGAAGCCCTGATGATCGAGTGAATCTCTTCCCACATTTGAAACAGATGAACGGCTTCTCCCCAGTGTGAATTCGCTGATGTGCAGTGAGTTCAGATGATTGTCTGAACCCAGTCTCACAGTGAGAGCATCTGAAGGGTCTCTCGTCAGTGTGATCAAGCTGATGTCGCATTAGGTTCTGAGAACTTTTATAGCACTTCCCACAGTCCAGGCATTTAAATGGTCTCTCATCAGTGTGAACTTGCTGATGTTTCAGCAGAGTGGATGAATCAGTAAATCCCTTCCCACACTTGGAGCAGGTGAATGGCCTCTCCCCAGTGTGAACTCGGTGGTGTTGTTGCAGCCCAGATGATCGAGTGAATCCCTTCCCACACTCAGGACAGGTGAATGGCTTCTGCGCATTATGAACACGCTGGTGCCTCAACAGGTTGGATGACCAAGTGAATCCCTTCGCACACTCAGGGCAGGTGAATGGCCTCTCCCCAGTGTGACAGGGCTGATGAGTTTCCAGCTCAGACGGGGATCTGAATTCCTGCTCACAGTCCCCAGATTTCCACGGTTTATCTACACTGTGAACGTTGCTGTTTTCTTGCATGTTAAAAACCCGATGATATTCAGATCCTGATGTGATGTTTGGTTTCAGTTTCCCTGACTGCAAATCTTCCCCTTCTAATGCCCTGTGAAACTGATTTAAAACAGAAAAAAGGGAGTGAGAGAGAACTCTCAAAAACAGAAAGGCAGGTTGTGAAATTGAGCTGGTTTTAGTGCCAATTTCCCACCCCCTCCCTGAATCCTTTGATTCCCTGAAAGATCTCTCCAGCTCTGGGCTAGAATTTTCCTCCATTTTAATCCTGGGAAAACTGCAGTTATTGTCAACGCTCTCTGCTACAAATTCCACCCACTGACTCCATCCCTCTCCTCGGAAACTGTCTGAGACTGAGCCAGTCTGTTCACATAGCAAAATATTTCACCCAACCTGAGAATCTGACCACAAATCCACATCATCACCAAGACCAGTTCCACCTCAGTAACATCACCCAACTCCAGTCTCCTCTCAGTTCATCTGCTGCTGAAACCGTCACCCATTCCTTTGTTTTGTTTTGATTTATTATTGTCACATGTATTAACATAGTGAAAAGTATTGTTTCCTGTGTGCTATACAGACAAAGCATACCGTTCATAGAGAAGGAAACAAGACTGTAGTGCTACAGTTATAGCTAGGGTGTAGAGAAAGATCAACTTAATGCAACGTAGGTCCATTCAAAAGTCTGATGGCAGCAGGGAAGAAGCTGTCCTTGAGTCATTTGGTACGTGACCTCAAACATTTGTATCTTTTGCCCGACGGAAGAAGGTGGAAGAGAGAATGTCCGTGGTGCGTGGAGTCCTTAATTATGCTGGCTGCTTTAGCAAGGCAGCAGGAAGTGTAGACAGAGTCAATGGATGGGAGGCTGGTTTGAGTGATGGATTGGGCTACATTCACGACCTTCTGTAGTTCCTTGTGGTCTTTGGGCAGAGCAGGAGCCATACCAAGCTGATGCTAATGCTTTCCATGGTGCATCTGTAAAAGTTGGTGAGAGTCATAGCTAACATGCCAAATTTCATAGAGTCATAGAGGTTTACAGCATGGAAACAGGCCCTTCAGCCCAACTTGTCATGCTGCCTTTTTTTTTAAACCCCTAAGCTCGTCCCAATTGCCCGCATTTGGCCCATATCCCTCTATACCCATCATACCCATGTAACTATCTAAATGTTTTTTAAAAGACAAAATTGTACCCACCTCTACTACTACCTCTGGCAGCTTGTTCCAGACACTTTGCCCCTCTGGATCCTTTTGTATCTCTCCCCTCTCACCTTAAACCTATGCCCTTTAGTTTTAGACTCCCCTACCTTTGGGAAAAGATATTGACTATCTAGCTGATCTATGCCTCTCATTATTTTATAGACCTCTATAAGATCACCCCTCAGCCTTCTACGCTCCAGAGAAAAAAAGTCCCAGTCTATCCAGCCTCTCCTTATAACTCAAACCATCAAGTCCCGGTAGCATTCCAGTAAATCTCTTCTGCACTCTTTCTAGTTTCTAGTTTAATAATATCCTTTCTATAATAGAAGTGAACACAGTATTCCAAGTGTGGCCTTACCAATGTCTTGTCCAACTTCAACAACTCCTGTATTCAATGTTCTGACCAATGAAAGCAAGAATGCTGAATGCCTTCTTCACCACTCTGTGACTCCACTGTCAATGAGCTATGAACCTGTACCCCTAGATCTCTTTGTTCTGTAACTCTCCCCAGTGGCCTACCATTAACTGAGCAAGTCCTGCCCTGGTTCAATCTACCAAAATGCAATACCTTGCATTTATCTAAATTAAACTCCATCTGCCATTTGTCAACTCACTGACCTAATTGATCAAGATCCCGTTGCAATCCGAGATAACCTTCTTCACTGTCCACTATGCCACCAATCTTGGTGTCATCTGCAAACTTACAAACCGTGCCTCCTATATTCTCATCCAAATCATTAATATAAATTACAAATAACAGTGGACCCAGCACCGATCCCTGAGGCACTCCGCTGGTCACAGGTCTCCAGTTTGAAAAACAACCTTCTACAACCTCCCTCTGGCTTCTGTCATCAAGCCAATTTTGTATCCATTTAGCTCCCTCACCCTGGATCCCGTGAGATTTTCCTTAGTCTTCTGAGAAAGTAGAGGCGTTGGTGGGCTTTCTTAACTAGAGTGTTGGCTTGGGGGGACCAGGACAGGTTGTTAATGATCTGGGCACCTAAAAACTTGAAGCTTTCGACCATTTCTACTTCATCCCCGTTGATATAGACAGGGCACGTTCTCCACTATGTTTCCTTAAGTCGATGACAATCTCCTTCATTTTGTTTACATTGAGGGAGAGATTATTGTTGTCGCACCAGTTCACCAGATTCTCTATCTCATTCCTGTACTCTGTCTCGTCATTGTTGGAGATCTGACCCACTACGGTGGTGTCACCAGCAAACTTGAAAATCGAGTTGGAGTGAAATTTGGCCACACAATCATAGATGTATAAGGAGTATAGTAAGGGCTGAGAACACAGCCTTGTGGGGCACCGGTGTTGAGGATGATTGTGGAGGAGGTGTTGTTGCCTATCCTTACTGATTGTGGTCTGTGGGTTAGGAAGTTCAGCATCCAGTTGCAGAGGGAGGAGCCGAGCCCAGGCCACGGAGTTTGGAGATGAGTTTTGTGGGAATAATGATGTTAAAGGCTGAACTGTAGTCAATAAATAGGAGTCTGACAAAGCTGTCTTTGTAATCTCGATGTTCCAGGGTTGAGTGCAGGGCCAGGGAATTGGCATCTGCTGTGGACTTGTTGGGCGGTAGGCGAACTGTATCGGATCCAGGCAGTCCGAGAGGCTAACCTTTTGAAGCACTTCATAATGATGGATGTTAGACCCACCGGACGAGAGCCATTAAGGCACGCTGCTTGGCTTTTCTTTCGTACTGAGATGATGGTCATCTTCTTGAAGCAGATAGGACCTCAGATTGTTGTAAAGAGAGGTTGATGATGTCTGCGAATACCCCGGCCAGCTGATCCATGCAGGTTCTGAGTGCTTGTTACCATTAGACTTAATCATTCTAACACACCCCTGGCCGGTCTCCCTCACTCAACCTGTCTATTAACTTGAGGTCATCACAATCCTGCTGCCCACGTGTTTACTCATTCCAAATCTTGTTCACCCACCACAAAGGCTCCTGTTTATGAATCAACATTTTAAATTTCTCATCCTTGTTCTCAAGTCCCTCCATGGTTTCACCCCTCCCCATCTCTGTAATCTCCTCTCGCCTCACAACCCTCCAATATCTCTGCATTCCTTTCATTCCGGCTTCCTCAGCATTCACAGTTTTAATCACTCCATCATACGTGTCCGCACTCCCAGTTACCAAGGCCATAATCTTCGGAATTTCCCCCTAAACTGCTCCCCCTCTGTGTCATCCTTCCTTTAAGATACTCCCCCTCTGTGTCATACTCCCCCCCCCTGCTCCCCCTCTGTGTCATCCTTCCTTTAAGATACTCATTAAAACTACCTCTTTAACCAAACCTTTACCCATCCACCCTCATGTCTGCTCACATGACTCTATGTCAAATGTTGCTTTATAACACACCTGAGAAACGCCTCAGAATGCTCCAGTACATGAAAGATGCTGTATAAATACACATTGTAATTATTGATTTGGAGATGTATCACTGTCCCTTCATCATCACTGGGTGAATAGCCTGTAACTCTTGACCTAAAGGGGAGCACCTTCACCACATGGACTGCAGCTGTTCAAGAAGATAAAACATAATCTTCTCCACAGGTAATTTCAGAGAAACCCTACAGTGCAGAAAGAGGCCATTCGGCCCATCGAGTCTGCACCAACCACAATCCCACCCAGGCCCTACCCCCATATCCCTACATATTTTACCCGCTAATCCCTCTAATCTACGCATCCCAGGACACTCAGGGGCAATTTTATTTTAGCATAGCCAATCAACCTAACCGGCACATCTTTGGACTGTGGAAGGAAACCAGAACACCCAGAGGAAACCCACACAGACACGAGGAGAATGTGCAAACTCCGCACAGACAGTGACCCAAGCCAGGAATCGAACCCAGGTCCCTGGAGCTGTGAAGCAGCAGTGCTAACCACTGTGCTACCGTGCCGCCTGTTTTGGGGATGGGAAATATTTTCTGTTGGTCTTGTTAGTGAAAAGACAGGGTAGTGGGATGAGCTGATTCCCTTGTAGAGAACCAGCAAATGCATGATGGGTTAGTCATTTTCTGTAGTGTAATAATTCAATGTTTCTGTGGCTTAATGAAAAAGAGACCAATTCTGGAGGCCAGGAACTAACTTCTGGAATCAATGCCCACTGCCTCCAATCGAGGTGGCGGCTGCACATGCGCCCTGTTGCCCATTGCCCCCTATAAAGATGGCCACCGCCCTGCTGTCCATTGCCCCCAATAAATATGGCGGTCACGCTGCCCATTGTTCTCGAAAGATGGAGGCTGCAAAATCCGTCAGGCAGGGCCTCGGGCGTCTTATTTGTGGTTTGAAGCTAATATCCGATGTTTATGAAAGCTCCGCTTCCTATACCGGGTGCTTATGAGTCCTCCCTTTTGACTCTCAGGCTCCATTTAATCTCACTCACCCGGTGTCTACAATCAGTTTCTGGTCTCCCTGCTGCTCCGACACCACCCCATCCGACCACTGCCTACACCGCACTGCGCATGCTCCAGTCAGAGAGGCACTGAGTCTGCGCAATGATCTCCAGTATTGAAGATAGGGTATCGTCACCCTCTCGGTGCACGCTGGGTAATGGCACCGCCATTGCCACTTGATATTGTCAAATACAAATACATCTTTTGTGGTCCATGATCATAATGACTGGCCTGGCCGAGAATGGCTTACTCCTGTTCCTATTTTCTATGAAAATATATTTAAACAGGCTTATTTTAAATTAATTAACACCTTCCTTGAAATAGTGTGCACAATCATTTGTCAGTCTGGGAATTTAAACTTGCTCTTTCACTTTCAGTCAGGAACACGTCCCAGTTTCACACTAAACTTTGATTTGACAGCATGTTTCCAGCCTTCACCGTTGTTCAAAATTGTTGCAAACTCTCGGCAGCTGTGACGGTATTTGTAAAGACAGAGTCAATGTTTCCAGTCCAATATGACTCTTCAGTTCCAAAACATTAGCTCTGTTTCTGCAGAGATGCTACCAAACCTGCTTTGTTTTTATTTCCGATTTCCAGCATCTGTAATATTTTGATTTTCTTTCACAATTGTTCACCTGACTCGAAACATAGTTATAAAAGAGTCTTCTGTTCCATGTTTAGGAGCTCTGGACTATAGAAAAGAGCAGTTGGGACACATTTCTTACACACCTCAGGATTAACCCACTTTGCTGTCAGTGAAGAGAGATGAGAAAGTCCAAAGTGCTGTTTGTCCCTCTCAGTGTGACCCTATGGCAGGAACAGACTGCAGTTCTGTTCCTGCTGTGTGAACCTCCCCCAGATTGCCCCTTCTGAGCTCCAGCCGGCAATGTTAAACATTCAGCTGGGAAAGACGAACATCTGCAACTATGTATTCAAATATCACTGTTTTATTTCACATTTATTTGGAATATTAAACTCCAGTCCAGTTACAGGGATTATTAACATAATCAGAAACAAACTCCAAATATCAGAATGAACATAGTCCAGTCCTGAATGTGATTCACAGCAGCAGCAATAACAGCAGAATCCAGCCCCTGTAGTAACTTATGAACTTGCTGGTGTGTCAGAATGTGAGGTAACCGAATGAATCTCTTCTCACATGGAGCAGGTGAACAGCCTGTGAATGTGTTTGTGTATCAGCAGATACATTTTGCATTTAAAGCTCTGCTCACAGTCAGAAGTTTGAAAAAGTTCCTTATCAGTGTGAACAAGTTGATGTGCAGTGAAGTGGGATGACTGAGTAAATCTCTTGCTAAACATGGAGCAAGTGAACAGCCTCTCCCAGAGTGAGTGCACTGGTGGACACTGAGTTCACATGTCCAGCTGAACCCAGTCCCATAGTGAGAGACTCTGGATGGTCTGCTGTCAGTGTGAACCTGCTGATAGCACATCAGATTCATAGAAATTTTAAAACATTTCCCACAATCCAGACATTTGAAACACATTCCATCAGTGTGAACTCACTGGTGTGGTAACAAAACGAATGAATCAGTGAATTGCTTCCCACACATGGAGCAGGTGAATGACCTCTCCCTGGTGTGAACTCTCTGCTGTTGCTGCAGGATGGACAATCGCTTGAACCTCTCCCTGCACTGAGAGCAGATGAGTGGAGTGGAACGGACTGAATACACTGGTGAACCATCAGTGAATGTGGGTTTTTAAAGCTCCTGTCACAGTCTCAGCATTTAAATCCTCTCTCTTCAGTATGAACCCACTGGTGTGTGTGGAGACTGGATGGAGAAAAGTGGGAGTTCGGGGCTCAGACAAGAGGGATGTTTAGAGACAGTTTGGCCCATTGGGCTAATGGAATGGAGCAAAGCAACAGAGACAGCTGATTGGATTATCTCAATCTTAGTGACAAAGTACTTCCATGAGCTCCTCACACTTGTTGTTGGAGGTGAGGATTGAGGAAACAGGGGAGAGCCCTTCAAAAGGAACTGACTTGTATTAGAGTTATTAAAAATATTCACGATGTGAATATTTTTCGAACTTGATCGAGTTTTTCGAGGAAGTGATGAAGATGATTGATGAGGGTAGGGCAGTGGATGGTGTCTACATGGACTTCAGTAAGGCCTTTGACAAGGTCCCTCACGGCAGACTGGTGCAGAAAGTGAAGTCGCATGGGATCAGAGGTGAGCTAGCGAGGTGAATACAAAACTGGCTCGGTCAAAGAAGACAGAGGGTAGCAGTGGAAGTGTTTCTGAATAGAGGGCTGTGACAAGTGGTGTTCCTCAGGGATCAGTGCTGGGACCTTTGCTGTTTGTAATATATATAAATGATTTGGAGGAAAATGTAACTGGATTGATTAGTAAGTTTGCGGACGACACAAAGGTTGGTGGATTTGCAGATAGCGATGAGGACCATCAGAGGATACAGCAGGATATAGATCAGTTGGAGACTTGGGCGGAGAAATGGCAGATGAAGTTTAATCCGGACAAATGTGAGGTAATGCATTTTGGAAGGTCTAATACAGATAGGAAATATACAGTAAATGGCAGAACCCTTAAGAGTATTGATGGGCAAAGGGATCTGGGTGTACAGGTACACAGGTCATTGAAAGTGGCAATGCAGGTGGAGAAGGTAGTCAAGAAGGCATACGGCATGCTTGCCTTCATCGGCCGGGGTATTGAGTTTAAAAATTGGCAAGTCATGTTGCAGCTTTATAGAACCTTAGTTAGGCCGCACTTGGAATATAGTGTTCAATTCTGGTCGCCACACTACCAGAAGGATGTGGAGGCTTTGGAGGGGGTACAGAAAAGATTTACCAGGATGTTGCCTGGTATGGAGGGCATTAGCTATGAGGAGAGGTTGGAGAAACTTGGTTTGTTCTCACTGGAATGACGGAGGTTGAGGGGCGACCTGATAGAAGTCTACAAGATTATGAGAGTCATGGACAGAGTGGATAGTCAGAAGCTTTTTCCTAAGGTGGAAGAGTCAATTACTAGGGGGCACAGGTTTAAGGTGTGCGGGGCAAGATTTAAAGGAGATGTACGAGGCAGATTTTTTACACAGAGAGTAGTGGGTGCCTGGAACTCGTTGCCGGGGGAGGTAGTGGAAGTGGATACGGTAGTGAGTTTTAAGGGGCGTCTTGACTTTACATGAATAGGATGGGAATAGAGGGATATGGTCCCTGGAAGGGTAGGAGGTTTTAGTTCAGTCAGGCAGCATGGTCGGTGCAGGACCATGGAGGGCAGAAGGGCCTGTTCCTGTGCTGTAATTCTCTTTGTTCTGTAAACATTTCTCTGGATATTTAAATAAAAAGAGTTATCCAAGTGAATGTTGGTCCAAGAGAAAGTGACTCTGGGGAATTAATAATGGAAAGTGAGGAGATGGCAGATGAATTCAACAGGTACTTTGTATCAGTCTTCACTATAGTTTAGTACTCTACCCGATAGTATCGAGGATAGAAGTAATATCTCATCAGGGTGTGGAAGGGAGAGAGGAACTCAGGAAAACTGCTGTCACTTATGAAGTGGTACTGAGCAAATAGTTGGAGCTGTCGGCTGACAAATCCCGGACCCTGATGGACTTAATTCTCGGCTCTGAAAAGAAGCAGCTCGTCAGATAAAAGCAAAGTATTGCAGATACTGAAAATCTGAAATAAAAACAGAAAATGCTGGAAAGACTCAGCAGGTCTGGCAGTACCTGTGGAGGGAGAAACAGAGTTGACATTTCGAGGCCACATGGCTCTTCTTTAGCTGAAGAGGGGTAGAAATGACTGGTGAGATAGTTGATGCATTGTTTTAATTTTCCAAAATTCCCCGGTTTTGGTGGAAGTTCTATTAGATTAGAAAGTAGCAAATGCAGCTCCTTTATTCAAAGAAGGAGAGAGACAAAAAGCAGGAAACTACAGGACAGTTAACTTAACATGCCAGAGGAAAAATGTTAGAAGCTATTATTAAATACGTTACAGCATGGCAGTGAGATAAAATCAGGCCATGAAGAAGAGTCAACATGGTTTTGAGAAAGGGAAATCATATTCAACCTATTTTCTCAGTTCTTTGAATGAGTCACATGTGCTGTGGATAAACGGGAACCAAAGGTGCAGAAAGGTGAATGTACTGAGATTTCCAGAATGCATTTATAAGCTATCACATCAAAGGATATTGTGGAAAATAAAAGCTCCTAGTGGGGCGGGGGGAATGGTAACATATTGGCACGGAAAGGAGATTGGGTAGTTAACAGGAAACAGGATTGGCATAAATGGGTCTTTTTCTAGTTGACTGGATGTGATGAGTGGTGGGCCACGGGTCAATGCTGGGACCTCAACCTTTTTACCATTTATATAAATGACTCAGATGAAGGAATTGAAGGTATGGTTGCTAAATTTGCCTGTTCAGGTACACTGAATTTGGGAGAATTTAGCATGGACAATGCACCGAACCAGCACATCTTTTGGAATGTGGGAGGAAACCAGAACATCCGGAGGAAACCTACGCAGACACGGGGAGAACGTGCTGACTCCACAAGACAGTGACCCAAACCGGGAATCGCACCCAGTCCCTGATGCTGTGAGGCAGCAGTGCTAGCCACAGTGCCACCATGCCACCCAGTTGGACTGAACAATGTTCATTCTGAGAGTCAGGTTTTGTTTCTGACAGTAATAACCATCCGAACTCAACTGGATAAATATGAAATTAATCAACTTTTTTTCAAAATTATTCTTCTGGATTTTTTCTTTTGGAGAGCGATTACACTATTTCTGCTGTGAAATGAGAACTATTGTCATTCTCCATCCATTTCAGGAAGCCTCATCCAGGATTTTAGCTATTGTGTCTGCATTGTGTTTACAAACAGGAAAGGTTTCAATCCACCAGGTAAACATAGCTGTAATTAGCAGGATCTACCAGTCTCCTCTTAGTGTGGAGAGTGGGCCTGTATAATCAAGCTGCAGTGTTTCCCAGGGAACATCAATAATGTGGAACATGTTAATTGGGACAATGCATTTTGCAGAATCTGATTAGTTTGAACACATGAGGCACAGCTTCAGGTGCTGATGGACATTCTGATACATCCTCAGCCACTGATAGTATGATCATGTTGTATAATATTGAGGAGTCAAAAAACAAGAAATACGCCTTGCTTTGATCCATCAAATATACTAATTCCTTTCTAAGCCATCGAGTTGTGACTGAAGTCAAAGTTAAACCATATTTGTGAAAGAAAACTTCATTGTGTCAGATGAGTGAGTCCTTACTTGCTGTGAATGATGAGGGAAAGTTTTCTCTATGGTGCCAACCCTTTTTACCCACAGTCATCTTAGGTCAGTGTCCTGACAAGTTTTTAAATGACATATAACTGGAGTCTGTCGTACCGGTCCCAATGATTGTGTTTTGGGTGGATCCCATGGAATCTCCTCGAGAGCAGCTTTCCTGGTGAGTCAGTCTGCTTGGTTATTACCATCACTCTTCACTAACTCCTGCTGCTGATCCACCTTCACCTGGCAAATAGCAATTTATCCTGGACATCCAGTAACATTCCCAATCATTCAGAGTTTGGAGTGGTGAGCAGTGGTTTCCTTTCTGCTGGGGTGAAGCTGTGTTTCCTCCCCCAGAGGGGTAGGTTTTCTGAGGGAATTACAACCAACGTAGCTTTCAGAATATTTGGTGATTATATCGGTAACAGTTTGAAGGGCTGTGACCGCAATAACCTCAGAGTTCTGGGCTAACTGTTGCGATTGTGGTGGATATTTAGTAAGGATACTACAGTTGTTGTGGAGAATCAAACACACAGCTCCACTCTGATACAAACCTTGTTCATAAAACCAACACCTGATCGCATAAACCCCAGTGCAATGTAATAGTTATTTGTCTTTAACAGGTCCATTGGACATGACCGCTTTTGCCTGACTGAGACGTAGGATTCTTTCATACTGAAACATCCCAGCCAAGTAATAATTATGAAGATTCAGGACGTGAATGCTTTTTCTTTGTAATTCCATAATTCAACCATTGGCCCTTTAGGATAATGTCACTGCAGTATTTGGGGTCTGCAGAAATATACAATTAAACTCTGCCAGGCACTTTATCTGCTTAATGGGCACTTTATATCTTCTCAATGAATTAGGCAATCAATCTTTCCACAGGGCTGATTGTGTCTGAGAACTATCCGACTGGAAAACTTTTTCCATTCAGGCCTCAGAATACTACAGCAGATATACATTGTTCTGGCTGTGGAATTAATTGGATAGATCTTCCAGAGAGCCAGTACAGACATAATGAGCCAAATGGTTTCTATTTGTGCTGTATCATTCTGTAAAAGAGTGAATAATCAGCATCAGGGACAGAGAGAGGAACCAGTGACTGTGCGATTGAACCCAGTAAGAAGTCTGACAACACCAGGTTAAAGTCCAACAGGTTTATTTGGTAGCACAAGATTTCGGAGTGTTCCTTCTTCTTCAGGTGAGTGAAGAGTTCTGTTCACAAACAAGGCATACATCGAGACAGACTCAATTTACAAGATGATGGTTGGAATGCGAGTCTTTACAGGTAATCAAGTCTTTACAGGTATAGACAATGTGAGTGGAGAGAGGGTTAAGCACAGGTTAAAGAGATGTGTATTGTCTCCAGCCAGGACAGTTACTGAGATTTTGCAAGTCCAGGCAAGTCGTGGGGGTTACAGATAGTGTGACATGAACCCAAGATCCCGGTTTAGGCCGTCCTCGTGTGCGGAACTTGGCTATCAGTTTTTGCGCAGCGATTCTGCGTTATCGTGTATTGTGAAGGCTGCCTTGGAGAACGCTTACCCGAAGATCAGAGGCTGAGTGCCCGTGACTGCTGAAGTGTTTCCCGACAGGAAGAGAACACTCCTGCCTGGTGATTGTCGAGCGGTGTTCATTCATCCGTTGTCGTAACATCTGCATTGTCTCCCCAATGTACCATGCCTCGGGACATCCTTTCCTGCAGCTTATAAGAACATAAGAACATAAGAAATAGGAGCAGGAGTAGGCATCTAGCCCCTCGAGCCTGCCCCGCCATTCAATACGATCATGGCTGATCTGAAGTGGATCAGTTCCACTTACCCGCCTGGTCCCTATAACCCCTAATTCCCTTACCGATCAGGAATCCATCTCTCCGTGATTTAAACATATTCAACGAGATAGCCTCCACCACTTCAGTGGGCAGAGAATTCCAGAGATTCACCACCTCTGAGAGAAGAAGTTCCTCCTCAACTCTGTCCTAAACTGACCCCCCTTTATTTTGAGGCTGTGCCCTCTAGTTCCAGCTTCCTTTCTAAGTGGAAAGAATCTCTCCACTTCTACCCTATCCAGCCCCTTCATTATTTTATATGCCTCTGTACGATCACCCCTCAATCTTCTAAACTCCAACGAGTACAAACCCAATCTGCTCAATCTCTCCTCATAATTTACACCCCTCAACTCCGGTATCAACCTGGTGAACCTTCTCTGCACTCCCTCCAAGGCCAATCCTTTCGCAAGTAAGGGGACCAAAATTAGGAGCAGAAGGAGGCAAGTTCAGCCCTTCGAGCCTGCTCCGCCTTTCAATCAGATCATGGCTGATCTCTCCCTGGTCTCAAATCCACTTCCCCACCTGTTCCCCATATCCATCTTTCCCTTTCTTTTTATCAGAAATATGTCTATCTTCCTCTTGAAACAATTCAATGATTCAGACACCACCTCGCTATGTGGCAGCGAGTTCCACAAATTCACCATCCTCTGAGAAGCTCCTCATCTCAGTTTTAAATCTATAGCCTCGCAACCTATACCTGTGACCTCTTGTTCTAGATTGTCCCATAAGAGGAAACATTTGTTCTACATTTACTTTATCAATCGCTTTTAACATTTTATGTCCTTCGATTAGATCCCGCTCATCCTTCTAAACTCCAGCGAGTATAGTCCAAACTGCTTAATCTCTCCTCATTTGTCATCCCCTTCATCCCCAGAATAAATACTCAATTAACTGTTTGTCGATTCAATCAGGCTTAAGTGTTGAATGATTCTTCTGAGTTCATTCTCCCAAACAGTTCCTTTACCACAACCATTACCTCTCCCTTTGCCTTTTGTTCCAGGATGTTTTTGTCATTTATTCTCATCCGACCTCTAACCAATCCCTAACTTTCCATTTTGTTCCACCTGACCCTCCTCCATTTCTCACCAGAATCAAACCCATCACATTTCTCCCTCTCTTTAGTTCTGAGGTAGAGTTACATTGGACATGAAACGTTAACTCTGTTTCTCTCTCCACGGATGCTGCCAGACCTGCTGTGTTTTTCCAGTTCTTTCTGTATTTACTTTCGATCTACCTGTAGTGATGGGAAAAACATTATTTACCACCGAGGATAAAATAAATGTTTTTCAACAGCATTTGTGAATCCTTTCGGTGGAAATGTACTCTCTCAGGCTCAAAGAAATTTAGCCCACTGGAAGCAAAGTTGTGAGACCGGCCAGTCCAGCAGAAAGAAACCCTCCGACCCTCCCACTTCCCAAACTGTCAGAATGAACATGGTTCTGTCCTGAGTGTGATTAACAGCAGAATCCAACACCTGTAATCACTTGTGAACTCGCTGGTGTGTCCGCATGTTCGATAATTGAGTGAATCCCTTCCCACAATCAGAGCAGGTGAACGGCCTCTCCCCAGTGTGAACTCGCTGGTGTCTCCTCAGGTCAGATGAATCACTGAATCGCTTCCTGCATTGGGAGCAGATGAACGGCCTCAGCCCGGCATGAACTCGCTCGTGTTTCCTGAGGTCAGACGAATGACTGAATTGCTTCTCACATTCAGAACAGGAGAATGGCTTCTCCCCAGTGTGAACTCGTTTGTGCGTCCGCAGGATGGATGAATTACTGAATTCCTTCCCACACACAGAGCAAGTGAATGGTCGCTCCCCAGTGTGAATTCGCTGGTGTGACTGCAGGTGGGATAACTGGGTGAATCCCTTCCCACAATTAGGACAGACAAATGGTCTCTCTCCAGTGTGAATTCGCTGGTGTGTCTGTAAAATGGATGAATTACTGAATCCCTTCCCACAAACAGGGCAGGTGAACGGCCTTTCCCCTGTGTGACAACGTCGATGAATTTCCAGGTGACTTGGGCAACAAAAACGTTTCCCACAATCCCCACATTTCCATGGTTTCTCCATGGTGTCAATGTCCTTGTGTCTCTCCAGGTTTGACAATCAGTTGAAGCCTCGTTCACACATACAACCAGTGTGCAGTCTCTCCCTGCTGTGAATGGTGTGATGTTGCTTCAGCCAATGTAACTGATTAAAGATCCTTTCACAGTCACTGCATTGTACACTCTCACTCAGGTATCATTCTCTGTACTGTTCCAGTCACACTGATGTTAAAATCTTTCACAGCAGACAAAAAGGACAAACATTTCTCCTTTTAGATTCAAGATTGATGATATTCAGCTCCCGATGAATGGAGTGACTCTGTCAGATCCTGATGTGCTATCTGCTTTGAGAGTTCTGTCTGCGATATCTCCTCCCCTAATATATTGTAAAAGAGTTTACAAACGTTATCAGTGACAGTACAGGTTAGAAATTCAGAACAGAATTTTAATTGCGAAGGAACATTCATTCCTCTCTCATTTATCGAAGGCTGTAAATATCTGGACCACACACTCTCTATTCACATTCTGCTGTATTTAATACATACCCAATAACACTATGATGTATAATTATACAGTTCTCTATTACATGATTAGAGATACATAGGGCTGTGAGGGAGTATTTTATTTCGACAGCTAGTGTTGCTGACCTGAAACTCTCTGCCTACCAGCTTGATGGAAGCAGAGGTGGTGAATAATTTCAGAATGAAATTGGGGGGGGGGGGGCACTTGAAGGAAATAACCTGTAGGGGGACTGGGGATGTAGAGAAGGAATGGGAGTGACTGGATTGTCCTACAGAGTGTTAGCATAGGCTCAAATTACTGAATGGACACCTTGTGTCGTAATGACGCTGACTGGAAATGCATATTGTAGCTACAGTAGGATAATACAAGATTAGAAATAATTAATGTATTTTGTTACAAATAATATATCTAATCTGTACCATATTACAAGACTAGACGTATCTCTGTCCTATCTTAATTTAAATGTCAGCCTATCCTGGAGAAACCATCTCTTTAATTGTGAACATTAGGAAAGAGACCATCCTTTTACCCAGACAAATAAATGTGTCAGACTGAGAGAGCGAAAGGATGTCAATGTCTTGAAGAGAGAGAGACCTGGGGCAACCTTTCCAGAATCTGCAGCCTCCCTGGATTCACTTCCTCTCCCTTCAGTTGCTGCAAGTCCCCAATTACCCCCAGAATGAGAAAAGAAATGGAAAGGGGGATGAAAGAAAGTGTTTCACTCACAAATGGTAGAGACAGGAGGAAGTTTCAGTCTGTTGTGCACCTCAATCTGAGTATCACAAAGCCCGATTGGCTGAAGGACCAGAGTCCTTCCGGTCTTTTCCCATTGGTCAACACCTCAGCACGAAGGTCAGAAGGCGGGCTGCCCCGCTCATGCGCAGTGTCGCCTCTCCACTGGACATGCGCAGTCCCAGGCCGGGGGGAGGGGGTGATCACCAAGAGGCTTCTCGCTCTGGCCGGAGCCGCCAGCCGGTTGCCTGGAAACCTTGGCTGGAGGAGGTGCAGGGGGAGGGGAACAATGGGTGGGGGCGGGACTTCCGTGTCCGCGCGCCCGGGCCTGCGCACTGGCACCCCATGACGTCATTGTGGAAGAGACTGATTCCTGTTGGCTGATTCAGGCAGGGCTCCATTGTGACGTCACAATGCGGAAGCTCGATTGATTCAGATTCAGACTCAAACTCCCTCCTCTGGGCAACATCTGGGAGGAAATCAATGTTTCCCCCTTTCCATTTCTTTTCTCATTCTGGGGGAAATTGGGGACTTGCAGCAACTGAAGGGAAAGAAAGTGAATCCAGGGAGGCTGCAGACTCTGGAAAGGTTGGCCCAGGTTTCTCTCTCTCTTAAAGACATTGACATCCTTTGCAATGTTCCACAGGAACTAGAATTGTCTGATCTGAATTTCTATCTTGTTCTGACAGTGATGACTTTTGTAAATTCTTTTGACAGGATATTAGAAGGAGATGATTTGCTGATAGAAATGTCAAGATCTAACATTCACTCAATTCATGGGAGCTGAATGTCATCGGTTTGAATCTGGAAGAAGAAACGTTTATCTGCTTGAGTTGGGTGAACCATTGGTGTGAACAGAAAAGCATCGAGGCCCGTGCAACCCGAGTGACGGTGTTCCAGTGCACATATTGTGAAAACTGCAGGAGAGACAGAAAGACACTCAGATCATGGAAAAAGCATGGAAATGTGAGGACTGTGAAAAGTCATTCCGTTCCCCATCAGTGCTGGAAATTCATCGACGCAGTCACACCGGGGAGAGGCCATTCACCTGCTCCAATTGTGGGAAAGGATTCACTCGGTTATCGATCTTGCTGACACACCAGCGAGTTCACACCGGGGAGAAGCCATTCACCTGCTCTGATTGTGGGAAGGGATTCACTCAGTCATTGCACTTGCTGATACACCAGCGAGTTCACAATGGAGAGAGGCCATTCACTTGCCCCGTGTGTGAGAAGGGATTCAGCGATTCATCCACACTGCAGACACACCAGAGAGTTCACACTGGGGAGAGGCCATTTATCTGCTCCATGTGTGGTAAAGGATTTGCTCAGTCATCCAACCTGTATTCACACCAGCGAGTTCACACCGGAGAGAGGCCATTTCCCTGCTGTGTGTGTGGGAAGGGATTCAGTAACTCCGCCAACCTGCTGAGACACCAGCAACTTCACACTGGGGAGGCTTCCTTCACCTGCTTTGAGTGTGGTAAAGGATTCAGTGATTCATCCAACCTATTTTCACACCAGCGAACTCACACTGGGGAGAGGCCATTCACCTGCTTTCTGTGTGGAAAGGGATTTAGTCAGGCATCCAGTCTGCAGACACACCAGCGAGTCCACACCGGGGAGAGGCCGTTCACCTGCTCAGTGTGTGGCAAGGGATTCAGTGATTCGTCCAACTTTATTTCACACCAGCGAGTTCACACTGGGGAGAGGCCATTTAACTGCTTTGTGTGTCAGAAGGGATTCAATCGATTATCTAACCTGCTGACGCACCAGCGACTTCACACTGGGGAGAGGCTGTTTGCCTGCAATGAATGTGGAAAGGGATTCACACGATCATCCCACCTGCTGAGACACCAGCGAATTCACAAACGATTACAAGCATTGGATTCTGCTGTTATTGCTGCTATTAATCACACCCAGAACTGAACCACGTTCATTCTGACAGTAGGTGAAGTGGGAGGGTCGGACGGTTTCTTTCTGCTGGACTGGCCGGTCTCATGACTTTGCTTCCAGTGGGCTGATGTTCTTTGAGCCTGGGAGAGCACATTTCCACTGAAATGATCCACAAAAGCTGATGAAAGATATTTATTTTATTCTGGATAGTAAATAGTGTTTTTCCTAACGCTACAGGTAGATCTAAAATAAATACATTTGTCTCTGTTCCATTGAGTCTACAGCACAGGGCCAGGCCAGTTGGCTCAATTGGTCTGTGTCAGTATTTATGCTCCACATGAGCCTCCCCCTCGTCATCTCCCCCCATCAGCATATCCTTCTATTCCTTTCTCCCTCAGGTATGTATCCAGCTTCCCCTTCAATGTATTCATGCTGTTCACCTCAACCACTCGCTGTAATAGTGAGTTCTACAGTCTCACCACTCGCTGGTAAAGAGGTTTCACATTAAATCCCTATTAGATTATTGAATCTCTGAAAATGCACACAGCATTTATAACAAAAAGGATGAATTGTCAGCGCGGATAGAGATAAATGTGTGTGTCCTGATAGACATTACAGAGACTTAGTTGAAAGGTGACCTAGGCTGGGATCTAAATATTGAAGGGTATTTGACATAATGGAATGGCAGGAAGCTAGGAAAAGGTGATAGGATCTCTCCCATTAATTAACGATGACATTAGTTCAGTACAGAGCTACCACCTTAGCCTGAAAGATCAGGATGAAGGATCGGTTTGGGTCAAGATAAGAAATGGTAAAGGTGTGAGGTCTCTTGTGGGAGTATTTAATGGGCCCCTTACCTATGTTACACTGAACTGATTTTTTTATTTTGAACATGACACTATAATAGTATATTTATTTACTAGTGTGACAAACAGGCTTACATTAACACTGCAATGAAGTTACTGTGAAAGTCCTTTAGTTGCCACAACCCAGCGCCTGTTTGGGGAGACTGAGGGAGAATTTAGCATGGCCAATGTGCCTTACCAGCACGTCCTTTGGACTATGGGAGGAAACCGGAGCACCTGGATGAAACCCACGCAGACACGGGGAGAACATGCAGACTCTGCACAGACAGTCACCCAAGCCGGGAACTGGCCATGGGTCCCTGGTGCCGTGAGGTAGCAGTGCTAACCACTGTGCCACCGTGCCGCACTAAGATACTATATTGCACTGCACATAAATAAAATAAACACCTGATCAAAAAGGACTAGGAAAAAGTATAAACTTATAAATCTCAACTCCTTTTCACAAATACAGATCAAATACTTCATCATTCCCATTTCCCAGTCACATAATTTTCTAATTATTGTGATTATTCAAATAGTATTTCTATTAAACTCATAGATAATACCATTATTTAATTCCATGACTTTATATAAACTAACATTTGAAGCTTATACATTGTTTTAAAGCTGTATTTACACATATTTTCAAATCTTCACCCAAAGCATTCCAAAGATTCATCCACAAACTGAAATATACACAGACTTCAAAGTTGTACAAACATAACATTTTTTAAACTTGTTTTTTTCTATTTAATTCATGATCATCATCCCTTAAAGTCAACAGTTTCTTTGCAAATTTTCAGGCAAAGATTCATTTTTTGCTTCATCCAAAATCATTGCAGTTTTCAGTTCAACTGACTTCCTAAACTTTAAAACCTGGACATTTTATAAACAATTTGTTGCTAAGTTCTTGAAAATTCACTTACTATTCATTTGGCTTTTTTCTGTAACATGTAGATCGGATTAATAAAGTTAAAGTTTGATGTTTATTTATTAGTGTCACAAGTAGACTTACATTAACACTGAAATGAAGTTAATGAAAATCCCCCAGTCACCTCACTCCGGCACCTGTTCAGCTACACTGAGGGAGAATTTAGCATGGCCAATGCACCTAACCAGCACGTCTTTCGGACAGTAGGAGGAAACCGGAGCACCCGGAGGAAATCCACGCAGGCGCAGGGAGAACGTGCTGACTCCACACAGTGACCCAAGCCAGGAATCAAACCTGGGTCCCTGGCACTGAGAGGCAGCACTGCTAACCACAGTGCCGCCATGTCGCCCAAATATTCATGCTTTATAACGTTTCCCCAAACCTCTGAAGAATCATTTCAAATGAACAATACAAAATATGCAATGACTGCAGATCCAATATGGGCGGCACGGTAGCACAGTGGTTAGCACTGCTGCTTCACAGCTCCAGGGTCCCGGGTTCGATTCCCGGCTCGGGTCACTGTCTGTGTGGAGTTTGCACATTCTCCTCGTGTCTGCGTGGGTTTCCTCCCGGTGCTCCGGTTTCCTCCCACAGTCCAAAGATGTGCGGGTTAGGTTGATTGGCCATGCTAAAAATTGCCCCTTAGGGTCCTGAGATGTGTAGGTTTGAGGGATTAGCGGGTAAATATGTAGGGATATGGGGGTAGGGTCTGGGTGGAATTGTGGTCGGTGCAGACTCGATGGGCCGAATGGCCTCCTTCTGCACTGTAGGGCTTCCATGATAAATTTAGTTTTACTCAGAATTTCAATACTCTTTGATTATTTTGTTTTAATATATTGTATATGTGGTTCCCAACAAAATATATGGTCTAGGAGAACACCCAGAACTATATTTCCATATTGGGGAGGCGATGGTGTAGTGGCAGTGTCACAGGACGAGTGGCCCAGAGACTCAGGGTAATGCTCTGGGGACCCAGGTTCGAATCCTATTGTGGCAACTGGTGAAATATAAATTAGATGAAAATCTGGGATTAAATGTCTAATGATGATTAGAAATTATTGTCGATTGTCATAAATGCCCATCTGGTTTATTGATGTCCTTTAGGGAAGCAAATCTGCCAACCTTATCTGGTCTGACCAACATGTAACTCCAGATCCACAGCAACATGGTTACCTTTAATTGCCCTCTCAGTTCAAGGACAATTAGGAATGGGCAATAAATGCTGTCCCAGTGACACCCACATCCCATGAATAAATAAATGTTGACATTGTCTGTGGGGAGAGAATAGAGCCAACGTTTCGAGTCTAGATGACCCTTCATCAGAGGGGTCTGACCCCTCTTCTATTTTTGTAAATGTTGACATTGTTTATTATATTAACCAAGGGATTTACTTCACCAAATAACATAAACTTCGTTCCACTCAGAGTCGGTCACAATTCATTTTTGACAAACAATATTTTTATTTTCTCCAATTCAGCACTAACAATTTCAATAAGCTCTTGAAGATCCCACCCAGAATAAAACATATTGGCATCATCTGCAAACAAAACTAATTGTAATAACTTTGATACATTCCAAATGTCATTAATATATAAAATAAACAATTTAAGGCCCAAAACAGATCCCTGTGAAACTCCACACAGAATATTCACAAAATCTGATTCACATCATCGACTGTTACAAATTGTTGAGATTTTCCAAATAACTTCTGAGCCACTTATTCACTACTCCCCTAATCCCTTGTTTCCAGTGTTTTAAGTAATATTCCATGGTCAATTGTATCAAAATCTGTGTAAGATCAGTAAAAACCTCTATTGGAAATTGTCTTTTTGTCCACAGCATTCGTCATTTTCTCCACAAATTCCATCAGTGATAGTGAGATAGACCGACTTGGTCTGACTATTACACAGTGAGTTACATTGAGCAATGGAATTATCAGACCATTTAGCAAATGACTTCTCTTTTCTCTGCAAAATGAGAAAAGTGAACACACTCTCCTGAAATTAGTATAATCATGTAGTATAATATGCCCGGCTAGCTCAGTCGGTAGAACGTGAGACTCTTAATCTCAGGGTCGTGGGTTCGAGCCCCACGTTGGGAGTTGTTGTTTGGGGCAGCAGGGTAGCACAGTGGTTCGCACTGCTGCTTCACAGCTCCAGGGACCTGGGTTCGATTCCCGGCTTGCGTCACTGTCTGTGTGGAGTTTGCACATTCTCCTCGTGTCTGCATGGGTTTCCTCCCACAGTCCAAAGATGTGCGGGTTAGGTTTATTGGCCATGCTAAAATTGCCCCTTAGTGTCCTGAGATGCGTAGGTTAGAGGGATTAGTGGGTAAATGTGTAGGGATATGGGGGTAGGGCCTGGGTGGGATTGTGGTCAGTGCAGACTCGATGGGCCGAATGGCCTCTTTCTGCACTGTAGGGTTTCTTCTATGTTTACCACCAGCTTTAAACCATGGAGTAACTTAGTATATTTTCATTTTACAGGGAAATAGCCCAGTTTGAAAAGACCGGTTGCAAATATGTCAATGGTTTTACTCCACAATCAATAACCTGCTTAATGATTGACATCTCAGTATTGTCTGAATTGGTAGATTTTTTATTCTTATGATATTTCACAATATCAATGACCTCCTTTCCATCAACACCTCTAAAACGTGAGATGGGATGAAGAGGTGGATCACGTTCTCTTGGAACTTTTATCATTGTCCATGAACTCTGTTAAAAAGAAATCCACATTTGAAAGCCCAGCCATTATATGAAATATCAGCACTATAACAGGAGGAGATAAGAAAGACAGATACATTGATCTTTTCATCAACACATCTGAGAGTTAAGAATGTGTGACATGATTTTGGGATACCGGAGTGAGTGTACAGATGTGATTTGTTACATGTGAAAAATAGCAAGCCTAAATTCATGGTGAGATGGAGTGAAGAGCGGGTCCCAAACACACACAGCTACTTGAGACACAGCAGGAGATGAAATGGTGAATGTGGCCAGGGGATTGAGACAACATTGTGACATCATCAAGGCACTGACACACACTCCAGAGAGAAACTGAGTTCAAAACAATCAGGATCCAATTAAACACACTGCACATGGACACAAAGTGAGGAAAGTTAAAGTAAAATGGATAATATTATAGATTGGGACAATTAAGGGCTTGGAAGAAATAATACTGAATAAGAACTGTCCACAATTTGGACAGGGGTAAAGAGAGAGCTGGAGAATCTTTTACATCCATGCTTGATCTGTTGCTTGAAGCATCTGTCCTTATGTACAAGTAACCTAGAACTCACGGTGCTCCTTCAGCAGTAGGAAAGATCGATTAGATGTTACCCCAGGCGGGGCCAGAACAGAACTGGAAAATAACAGAGTGAAATTGAGTGAGGGATCAGAGAGAGAGTTCTCCCCCCTCAAGGTGTGGACTATAAGAATCCTGGGGGACCCCCTACTTTGGGTTTTCTTGCTAATTAGTGAACATTAGGTTAAATTCTGTGACTGGCTGTGCATTGATTTTGAATTTGATTGTTACACTTCTCCTGTTTTTATTCCTGTTGTGATTACGCTCTGGGTAAGGATGGTTGACAGGTGACAGGATGGGAAATTGTGGTTTGGGTCATTAACCAAATGTTTTATTGATCTGAAAGGTGTAAAAGGGGCCAAACTTCAGCAGAAATCCAGCAGAGCTGAGAACAGACGACTTGCTGTGTGGGAGCAGGGAGATAAACAGCTCCCAGAGGACAGAGAAAACAGGAGTGCCTTGAATCCTGGATGACACCTGGGTGTCAAGGCCACCATGTTTTCACTGCTTGGCATGGGAATGCTGACTCCCTGTACCAGGGACGGAGCGTGGGAAGACAATTGTTTGAGAGTTTGACGTGGCTTGTGCGGGTACAGATGGTTCAATGACACGTTTTGTAATTGGTCCGTTCAAATGTTAGCCGGGCAATGATTGGGTAAAATCAGTCTCCATAGTCTTTGTGATGTAAAAAAGTATAAGAAGGGATTCCCCGAGCACAGAGATTTGTCGAGGTTTTACATATTGCATTGACTGGTGCCATGGCATCTGGGGCAGAGCAGGGAGCATTTCCGTGGAGATGCTGCTTCTACCCAGAGTGTAATGGTAATGCTGCTGCACTTTGATACGACTGCTCAGACATTAGCCTGTGTCAGCTCTTATTGATCCTGAATAAAATCTAACCACTGTCACCAATAAAGGTTATCACTGGGAATCATTTCAGAGTTTGGGAAAAGGGGAGAAAGGGTTAATTGATTCCCTGAACCCCATTTTCTAACATCGCTGTGTCAAAAATAAAATCCCATCTCCCCCTCTGGCTCCTTTGCCAATTACCTTAGAGGGACTCACTTTCTGTTAAAGAGCCTGCCAACCCCTCTCACCCGCTTTCCCTAAAGTGCATCAATCTCATCAGGAAAAGTCCAGAACAATCAAATATTTTTACTGATAAAAGTTTATTAATGAAACAGAACATGGTTAAAACAAACAGAAAATGACTTGAGGATCAAAGACAACCAGAGTAAAGGGATGTTCACAATGTTCTGGACACAAATCGTGTTTCTTCAGCTCCTCTGTCCCCTGTTCCTGTGACACCCCGCTTTGGACACAGGGACACTGAACCCTGGGGGGTCACCATCAGCCCTGGTCACCTCCTCCGGTGCCCTGATTGGTTGGAGGCCCATTTCCCAGTCAGTTCTCCAGCACCTTCCTGTCTCTCTATTAGTGCGACGCCCAGGGCAGTTTCCCAACTGGGGCGCAGGCCCCATTATTCTCAGCTAAATGCTGCCCTCAGCTCCGTCGCCTGGCTGTCATTGACACGAGCAATAGAGAGACAAAAAGGTACCCCAGGCTCAAATGGGAAGTTGAAACTTGTGGCTCTAAACCAACACTTCAACATTTGTCAGTCAAATCCATGTTATTTACACTGGGGGTTTTTATGATGAGATTAATTGAAGTGTTCGGCTCGTCAGCAAACTCGAGAAGCACTGATTCCAGATTGTTCAATACTTCTGCCTTGAATCACAAAAGCTTCTCACTTTATCCCCTTCCTGAACTGAATTCCATCATCCTGAGCAGCTGTGGGTGTCACCTCTCTGTGTAAACTCCTGCCCCTTTTTATAAGGCTCTCTCACTCCTTATTGTGGGTCAATTCTTCAATGGTTGAGGATCGCTCTATGATGCAGTGAGTGTTTATCCGGTCAATCAATGTTTCTGATGTCAGTCACAACGTCCATCATTACTTTTCACCTGTTTCTTACTCTGTGTTTTATAAAAATAAAGTTTTAAAATTTTTAAAGAATGGTCAGCTGTAAGGTTTCTGTAGTTGGTGATGAGGTCATCCAAAGGTCAAAGCCTCTCTCTTTTCTCCTTCCCGTTTAACGAAGGGGTTGTGTGGAATATTCCATTCAGGGGGAGGTGGTGGGAATGTCGCTGGCCGAGTAATGCAGAGAACCAGCAAAGGATCTGGGGACAGGCAGCTGGTGGGATTTGAATTCAGTGAATCATTCTGGAATTATATAAAGTTAGTCTCAGAAACGGTGACCATGAAACTATCATCAATTGTTTTAAAAATCCATCCGGTTCACCCTACTAATGCTCCCTATTCGGGAAGGAAATCTGCCATCCTTACCCGGTCTGGCCTACATGTGAATCCAGACCCACACAGCGATGTGGGTGACTCTTAACTGCCCCTCTGAAATGGCCGAGCAAGTCACTCCGTTCAGGGGCAATTAGGAGATGAGCAACGTGTGCTGGGGCTTTGCCAGCAGTGTCCACATCCCAGGAAAGAATAAAGAATATTCCACGGAAAGTGATGGGTGATTTGAAATGAATTGAAAGTAGGTCAGGAGGTGCTCGGATCGTCCAGAGCTGCTTTTCAATGGATCCTCCTGTTTAAAATAAAAACACATCAGTGTGCCCCTTTCCCAGACACAGTTGACCTTGGAATATCACAATGCTGTTTTTAAACATTCCTTTGTTAAAGAATCAGTCATTTAGAATTGTGAAACACAGAAATTAAATGTTCCGTTTTTCCTGGGATCCTCCTGTGCCTGGCACTGGTGTCCTGAACAAGGTTATTAACATTCTCTGGGTTAAAGGTTCCTCCTGGTTCTTGCTGTCTGTTGTGTCCTTTGTCACAGTCGGTACCAGGACATTTCTATTGAAAGGTTGTTAAGAAATTCCAGTGAATTCCAGCCCCTTGTGTAACGTTCCATTTGGTGTGCGTCAGATTCAGAGATGTCCACGTGTGTGTGAAAAGGGTTCTGGGTAAGGGTTTTAACCCTTCTTTCCCCGTTAGTAACAATGAGCCCTGTATTCAATTCTAAAGTATAAAGTCCTCATTAGATATCAATTCTACCTGTTATCTACATTTCACCAACCAGTCTATATTTTCATCACAGGACTGCAGTGGGAGCACCGTCAACATCTTACTGACTTGATCGATTTTATCGAGGGGATGACGAAGGTGATCGATGAGGGTAGAGCAGTGGATGTTGTGAACATGGATTTTAGTGAGGCTTTCGACAAGGTCCCTCATGGTCGGCTCATCCAGAAGATTAAGATGCATGGGATTCACGGTCACTTGGCCACTTGGATTCAGAATTGACTTGCCCATAGAAGTCAGGGAGTAGTGGTGGAGGGTGTTTTTCTGATTGGAGGTCTGTGACTCATGGTGTCCTGCAGGGATCCGTACTGGGACCTGCGCTGTTTGTGATATATATAAATGACTTGGATGAAAACGTGGATGGGTGGGTTAGTAAGCTGGCAGACGACACAAAGCGAGATGGAGTTGTAGATAGTGTAGAAGGTTGTCAAAGGAAACAGTGGGATGTAGATCAGCTGCAGATATGAGCGGAGAAATGGCAGATGGATTTCAATCCGGGCAAGTGTGAGGTGCTGCACTTTGGGAGATCAAATATTAAGGATAAGTATACAGTTAATGTACAGAGGGATCTTGGGGTTCAAGTCCAGAGCTCCCTGAAATTAGCCACACAAATATTTATCGGTAAAGAAGGCATATGGCATGCTGGCCTTTATTGAGTACAAGAGTCAGCATGCCATGTTGCAGCTTTATAAAACTTTGTTTGGGTTGCACTTAGAATATTGCGCTCAATTCTGGTCACCACATTACAGAAAGGATGCAGAGGTTTTGATGAGGGTGCAGAAGAGGTTTCCCAGGATGCTGCCTGGATTGGAGGGTGTGAGCGACTGACAAATGAGGGTTGTTTTCTCGATAGCGGTGGAGGATGAGGGGAGACCTGATAGCAGTCTATAAAATGAGACATAGAATCTTTTCCCCCAGAGTTGATATGTCTAATACCAGGGAGCATGCACTGAAGGTGAAACGGGGAAAGTTCAAAGGAGATGTGAGAGGTAAGTTTTTTTACACAGAGAGTGGTAGGTGTCTGGAATGCGCTGCTCGGAGTGGTGGTGGAGGCAGATACGATAGGGGCGTTTAAGGGGGTTTTAAATAAGCACATGAATATTCAAGGAATAGAGGAATATGGACCAAGGGCAGGCAGAAAGGAATAGTTTAATTTGGCATCATGTTCGACACAACATGGTGGGCTGAAGGGTCTGTTCCTGTGCTGTACTGTTCTACGTTCTATTGTGATCTCCATTTAGAAAAAGGAAACAGAGGCACTGGAGAAGGAGCAAGAAAGATTCACAAGAATAATCCCAGAACTGTCATCACTTGTGAACTCACTGGTGTTTCACCAAGTTTGCTGACTGAGTGAATCCCTTCCCAGTCAGAGCAGGTGACCAGCCTCTGCCTGGTGTGAACTCACTGGTGGGACATTAGTTCCCGAGAGCTTTTGAAGCCACGCCCACATTTAAAGGCTCTCTCCTGGGTGTGATGATGTTGTGTCTGGGCAGGCTGGATAACTGAGTAAATCCTTTCGCACACACCGAGCAGGTGAATGGTTTCTCCCCGGTGTGAACTCACTGGTGTTTCAGCAGTGTTGATGATATTCTAAACCTCCTTGAACAGTGAGAGCAGCTGAACGGCCTCTCCCCGGTGTGAATGTGCTCGGGGATCATCAGTTCCTGAGAGCTTCTGAAGCCGGCCTCTCGGGCAGAGCATTTAAAGGGTCTCTCCTTGGAGTGAGTGGCTTTGTGTTTCTGCAGGCTGGATGAAGTAGTGAATCCCTTCCCACACACAGAGCAGGTGAACGGTCTCTCCCCGGTGTGAACTCGCTGATGTTCCCACAGGCTGGATGACCTTTTAAATCTCTTTGTGCAGTGAGAGCAGCTGAACGGTCTCTCCTCAGTGTGAATGCGCTGGTGGGACACCAGATCGTGAGAGCTTTTGAATCCGCTCCCACAGTCAGAGCATTTAAACGGTCTCTCATTAGTGTGAGTGAGATTGTGTCTGCGCAGGTGGGATGAAGTAGTGAATCCCTTCCCACACACCGAGCAGGTGAATGGTCTCTCCCCGGTGTGAACTCGCTGGTGTTTCAGCAGGCTGTATGATGTTTTAAACCTCTTTGAGCAGTGAGAGCAGCTGAACGGTCTGTCCTCAGTGTGAGCGCGCTGGTGGGACACCAGATCCTGAGAGCTTTTGAAGCCATTCCCACAGTCAGAGCATTTAAACGGTCTCTCATTGGTGTGAGTGGCTTTGTGTTTCTGCAGGCTACATGACTGAGTGAATCCCTTCCCACACACAGAACAGGGGAATGGTCTCTCCCCAGTGTGAACTCGCTGGTGAATCTGCAGGTTGGATGAAGTTCTAAATCTCTTTGTGCAGTGAGAGCAGCTGAACGGTCTCTCCTCAGTGTGAATGCGCTGGTGGGACACCAGATCCTGAGAGCTTTTGAATCCGCTCCCACAGTCAGAGCATTTAAAGGGTCTCTCATTGGTGTGAGTGAGATTGTGTCTGCACAGGTTTGATGAATGAGTGAATCCCTTCCCACACACCGAGCAGGTGAACGGTCTCTCCCCAGTGTGAACTCGCTGGTGTCTCCGCAGGTCGGATGAAGTTCTAAATTTCTTTGTGCAGTGAGAGCAGCTGAACGGTCTCTCCCCAGTGTGAGCGCGCTGGTGGATCATCAGTTCCCGAGAGCTTTTGAAACCACTCCCACAGTCAGAGCATTTAAATGGTCTCTCATTGGTATGAGAAAGATTGTGTTTCTGCAGGCTGGGTAACTGAGTGAATCCCTTCCCACACACAGAGCAGGTGAACGGCCTCTCCCCAGTGTGAACTCCCTGGTGTGTTTGTAAATGGGATAACTGAGTGAATCCCTTTCCACACACAGAGCAGGTGAATGGTCTCTCCCCAGTGTGAACTCGCTGGTGTAGCTTCAGGTTGGATGAAGTTCTAAATCTCTTTGAGCAGTGAGAGCAGCTGAACGGTCTCTCCTCAATGTGAGCGCGCTGGGGGGACATCAGTTCCCCAGAGCTTTTGAAACCACTCCCACAGTCAGAGCATTTAAATGGTCTCTCATTGGTGTGAGTGAGATTGTGTTTCTGCAGGCTGGATAACTGACTGAATCCCTTCCCACACACACAGCAGGTGAATGGCCTCTCCCCAGTGTGAACTCGTTGGTGTCTCTGCAGATTAGGTAAGTCAGTGAATCCCTTCCCACACACAGAGCAGGTGAACGGCCTCTCCCCAGTGTGACTGCGTTGATGAATTTCCAGCAGAGATGGGAACCTGAATCCCTTCCCACAGTCCCCACATTTCCACCGTTTCTCCATGGTGCGGGTGTCCTTGTGACTCTCCAGGTTAAACAATCAGTTAAATCTCAAACAGAACACGGGTACAGTCTCTCCCCGCTGTGAATGCTGCGATGTATTTTCAGGCTGTGTAACTGGTTAAAGCTCTTTCCACACTCAGTGCACTGGAACACTCTCACTCGGGTGTGTATATCTCAATGCATTTCTAGTAACAGTGATATTTACAATCTTTTGAAGCCAAGAGGCCAAACAAACATTTTTCCTGCTCGATTCAAAGGCCGATGATTTCAGGTCCCAAGAAATCGAGTCGCTCTGTCAGATCTCGATGTGATGTTGGAGATTTCTGTCTGATTTCTCCTTGTCTAATATCCTGTAAGTCAATTTAGAAAAAACATCGCAATTCAGAATATGATCGAAATTCAAATCGACATTTCTAGTTTCTATGGAGCATTCATTAAAGACACAGTCATGGAGCATTAAACTTGCCCAGCAGGGCCTCCCGTATCAGCACACAGGCAGCTGCTTTGTGAGACTGCCAGCAGTACGGACAAGTCAGAGATAAAGGTGTCCTCAGAAGTGGGATTCATTGTGAAAGCTCAGGGACGGTTGATAAGATGCAGCAATTCTATGATTCTAATGAACATTCTTTTCTCTCTCATTCTGCAAAAGCTGTGAATCTCCATCCCACACACTCTCCCTCCATTCTCACTCTGCTGTATCTAATATTCACCCTCCCAATTCTCCTGAAGGTGCTGATTGAGGCTGATTGACAGATCCATGCTCACTGCTTCCTGTCCAGCACAGAAATCAGAACAAATAGGAGCCGCAGTCAGCATTCGGCCCATCGAGTCTGCTCAACCATTCATTGAGATTATTGGTTGATCTACCTCTGCATTATTTTCCCCACACTGTCCCCCATATCCATCGATATCTTCAATATCTAGAAACCTATCAATCCCTCTCTTGAAAATTCTTGATGACTGAGGCTCTATAGTCCTCTGCGGTAGAGAATCCAAAACATCACACATCCTTGAGTGAAGAAATCCTTCCTCATCTGAGCTTTCTCTCCATTTTCCAGCCTGTTCCCAATAATTATTGACTCCCTTGTCATTTCAAAAACTGTCTAACTCATCCTTGAATATATTCAATCCCTCCACTGGGAGAGAAATCTAGATACTAACAATTCTCTGAGGGAAGAGATTGTTGGAAATATATAATATAGCTGCAGTCCAAAATTACACAGCCAGATATAATAAGTGTATTTTATTACAGAGCTATAAATAATATATCTAATCTGTACCATATAACAACAGGGGAGCTGATCGACTCGTGGTATTATTGCTAGACTATTAATCCAGAAACTCAGTTAATGTTCTGGGGACCCAGGTTCGAATCCTGCCACAGCAGATGGTGGAATTTGAATTTAAAAACAAAATCTAGAATTAAGAATCTACTGATGACCATGAAACCATTGTCGATTGACCAAAAAAACACATCTGGTTCATTAAGGTGCTTTAGGGAAGGAAATCTGCCATCTCCTGGGGAAACCAGCCCTTTAATTGTGAACATTAGGATAGGGACATTTTTGCCAGACAAATCAATGTGTCAAGCTGAGGGAGAAAATGACTTTATGAGAGAGAGAGAGACCTGGGCCAACCTTTCCAGAGTCTGCAGCCTCCCTGGATTCACTTCCTTTCCCTTCAGTTGCTGCAAATCCCCAATTTTCCCCAGAATGAGAAAAGAAATTGAATGGTGCAGAAAAGAAACTGTTTTACTCACAGATGTTGGCGACAGGAGGAAGTTTGAGTCTGTCTGAAGCTCAATCTTCATTCAGAGAGACCTCTTTTTAGGGCAAACCAAACCATCATTCAGAGAGACCTCTTTATAGGTCAAACCAAACCAAGTAAACAAACTCAGATTAAATCAGGACAAAGTAAAAGGGGCAGCTCCCCAAAAAGGAGGGGGAACAGCCCGAACAGAAATCAAAATACAAAGGAAACTTAAAAACATCAAATTAAAATGTGATTATTAGGGTCAATAATGCACCCCAACCCCTGCGGTGCCCAGCGGGCGCGGAAAGTGTCAACCTCGCCCGTGGACACCGCATGCTCCCTCTCCAGGGACACCTGGCCGCGAACGTAGCCGCGGTAGAGGGGAAGACAGTCAGGATGGACGGCCCCCTCGATCGCCCGCTGCCTGGACCGGTAAATGGCGCGTTTCGCCAGGCCCAGGAGCAGGTTCACGAGGAGGTCGCCATCCCGACCCTCCCCTCTCCGCACCGGGTGTCCATAGATCAGGAGCGTGGGACTGAAGTGCAAACAAAACATCAATAAAAGGTTCTTCAGGAAAACATAAAGGGAGTGCAGCCTAAGACACTCAACATAGACATGGTCCACGGACTCCACAAGGCCACAGAAAGGGCAGTCTTCGGAGCCCGTGAACCAGTGAACCCTACGGTTGTGCGGAACTGCTGCATGCATCACCCTCCACCCCAGGTCCCCGACGTAATTGGGGGAGATCCCTCCGTAGAGGGACCTCCAGCGGGGACCTCCGCCGCCCGGCGGCAACAAGGCCCGCCAAGGTGTATCCGGGCGACAGGCGAGGAGGCGGTAGTGGAAGGTGTGCAGCAGCAGCCCGCACAGGAAACGCCTCCGCGCGGTAGAAAAAGGCACGGAGGGCATTTCCGCGAGGCGGCTCAGGCTGTGGGGCACCTCACCCAGGGGAGGGGGCTGAGGCTTTGGGCCAATGCGGAATTCCGCCCGAACAGGGGAACGCTCGGGCGGGATCCCACCGCACGCCTGCGCCGTCTCAAGTTTGCGTGCAGTTTCGGGGCCGAGCACGACCGTCCTAAGGTCTAGGATGGCTTTGGCCGCGCGCCGGACGGACGTCCCCGCGCGCTCAGCTAGCACGCGGGGACTCATCCAGCCCGCTCCTCCGCCATCGAGCACGTCCCCGATTCTGGTCACCCCGGCGTCCACAGCCCCCCTCTCCGCCAGCCACCTGAAGTTATACGGCTGGAGGAGCGGATTCCTGAGCAGCGGCTCTCGCACGAGAGCCGCTACTCCTGACGGGGGAGAGCTGCGTCGCGAGGCGACCTTGTTCCAGACAGTGAGGAGGTCCTGGTAAAAGACGGGCAACTCCTGCAGGGTGGTCGAAGCACGCCCCAGTTCGATATGCAGGAGCTGCACGTCATAATTGAGGCCGTGCCACTGGCGGAAGAAATACGTCGCCATGGCACACCACTGTGGAGGGGGCTCAACGTAAAGGTACCTCTGCAGGGCCTGGAGGCGGAAGGTCGCTATCTGAGTGCGGAGGCACACCAGACCTTGTCCGCCCTCCTCAAGCGGGAGATACAGGACCGCAGCAGGGACCCAGTGCAGTCGATTGCCCCAGAAGAACCGCACGAGGGTTCTCTGGATATCGGTGACAAAGCCAGGGGGAGGGGTCAAAGGGACCAGCCGGTACCACAGCATGGAGGCGACCAGCTGGTTTATGACGCGAGCTCGCGCCCCGTAGGACAGCACTCGGAGCAGTCCTGTCCAGCGACTCAGGCGGGCGGAGACTTTGGCCTCCAGCTCCCGCCAGTTCGCCGGCCAGGATTCCTCGGCTGGGCAGAGATGGGCCCCCAAGTAGAGGAGGTCGGTCCTGCTCCAGGTGAAAGGCCTGAGCTCCTCCGGGAGGGGGTCCGTCTCCCAAGGACCGACAAGGAGTCCGGAGCACTTGGCCCAGTTGATCCTGGCGGAGGACGCGGCGGAGTACACCGCCTGGCATTCTCGCATCCTCCGCAGGTCAGCCGGGTCCGTGAACATGAGGAGCACGTCGTCGGCGTAAGCTGACAGGACCACCCCTACGTCCGGTCCGCGCAGGACCAAACCTGACAACCTCCTCCGCAAGAGGCGCAGGAATGGCTCCACGCATACGGAATACAGTTGGCCGGACAAGGGGCAGCCCTGCCGTACTCCTCTCCCGAAGCGAAGGGGCGCCGTCAGGGACCCGTTAACCTTAATCAGACACTCTGCGGCAGAGTACAGTAATCGGATCCGGGCGACAAAATGCGTCCCGAACCCGAATGCCCGCAGAGTCCCGAGTAAATACTCGTGCTCCACCCTGTCGAACGCCTTCTCCTGATCTAATGACAAGAAGGCGCCCGACAGACCAGCCCTCTGGGTGTGATGGATTAGGTCCCGGACCAGGTGGAGATTGTCATGTATGCAACGGCCCGGGACCGTGTAGGACTGGTCAGGGTGGATCAAGTGGTCCAGCACGGATCCAAGGCGTGAAGCCATAGCCCTGGCAAAGATTTTATAATCCGTGCTGAGGAGGGAGACCGGGCGCCAGTTCTTGAGCAGGTGGAGATCCCCCTTCTTGGGCAGCAGGGCAATGACGGCCCTGCGCCACGAAAGGGGCATCTCCCCGGTAGCGACGCTCTCCCCCAGGACCCCCGCGTAGTCGCTCCCCAGGACGTCCCAGAACGCCCTGAAGAACTCTACTGTCAGCCCGTCCAGCCCAGGGGCCTTGCCCCGGCTGAGGCCATTTAGGGCGCCGGTCAGCTCGGCCATGGTGGTAGGGGCCTCGAGCCTGCCGACGCCCTCCGGGCCGACCTGCGGCAGGTCCTCCCACAGAAGTCTGCGGGCATCCTCGCTGGACGGATCCGGAGAGAAGAGCGAGGTGTAATACTCCCGGGCAATGGCCCGGATGCCCTCCGGATCCGAGACGGGGGAACCGTCGTCGGCCAGCAGCGTAAGGAGCTGCTGACGGTTAGCCCGCCCTCTTTCCAGCGAGTAGAAGAAGGGGGAGCCGCGGTCCAGGTCCACCTGGAACTGGAGCCGCGACCTCACGTACGCGCCGCGAGACCTGGCAAGCTGCAGGTCTCGCAGCGCGTCCTTCTTCTCCCTGTACTCCGAACGCAGGGCCGGGTCCGCGTCAGGCCGACTGAGACGTGCCTCCAGGTCGAGCACCTCCTTCTCCAACTCCTCGAGCCTGGATTTCCGCCTCTTTGTCGACCCCCTCGCGTACCCCTGACAGAAGGTACGGACGTGAGTCTTGCCCACATCCCACCAGAGCCTCAAGGAGGGGAAGCCTCCCCGCTTCCTTCTCCAGCCGGCCCAGAATCGACGGAACGAGTCCAGGAAGCGCTCGTCCTCCAGCAGCGTGTTGTTAAAGTGCCAGTACGCGGACCCCCGCCGGATGCGAGACGGCGCAAAGTCCGCCCACACCAGGCTGTGGTCCGTGCTCGACACCGGCCGCATGGAGACCGAGGACACGCCGGACACGTGCGCCTTCGAAATGTAAAGGCGGTCGAGCCTGGACGCTCCGACTCCAGGCCTCACGAAAGTGAAGGCGCTGGAGCCAGGATGGAGATGTCTCCAGACGTCCACCAAGTCGTGGGACCCGATCAGGTCCCGCAACTTCACCACCGCCGGAGTGCGCAGCCAGGGGCCGGTGCGGTCCCGTGCCTCGAGGATGCAGTTGAAATCTCCCCCGAGGATAATGCATTCGCCCCCCGCGATGGTGTCGATGTGAGCGGACACTTTCTCGTAGAAAGTCGTTTGCTGCGGTCCAGCGGTCGGGGCGTAGACATTCAGCAAGTGAATGACCACGCCCCCCTCACGGACCGTCAAGTGCAGCAACCGGCCTGGCACCGGCTCCTTGACCCCCAAGATCTCCGGCTTATAACGCGGGGCCAACAAGATAGCCACCCCGCAAGAAGCGAGCGTGAGGTGGCTCATGTAGACCCCCCCTCGCCACTCCAGGAGCCATTGGGCTTCGTCTCCCGGAACGGTGTGGGTTTCCTGCAGGAAACACACCGCATACTTCCCGTCACGGAGGACCGAGAAGTTCTGGAACCTGCGGTGTGGCCCACTGCTGCCGTTGATGTTGAGGCTGGCTATGGTCACCTTCATGTCAGCAGCTTTGTGCCACCGTCACCACTTAACTAGGTGTGTGGGGGGGGCTGGCGCAATTCTCACCAGTCCACCCCCCACCTTTTCGAGCCTGTGGAGGAACCGCAGTACCCAGCGCCGCTCTATTTTCTCCAGGCCCGCGGAGGCATGCGAGCATGCCTTCACGGACCGGACGAGCTGCGCCAGGTCCGGCCAGTGGCCGAGGGCTAGCCGGATTATGTCGGAGCGACCGGAATGGTTACGGATAAAGACCCTGAGGTCCTTGGAGGGGATGAGGGACGACTCGGTGGGGGGCACGAGGGAGTCCCCCGCCTCGCTCTGGGCAGACTCTGAAAGTGTCCCCGTGCCCTCCACCGAGCCACTGACCTCCTCAGGGCGGTCGCCCCTCGACTCCGAGTCCCCCGCCGCAGGACGTACGGCGGGCGGCACGGAGCCACCAACTAGCCCTAGCCCCTCCCCGATCCCACCCCCAGGATCGGTGGAGGAGGGGTTCCCCCCGGGCTCACCTTTCCCGGATTGCGGGCCCCCGTGCGACGGCGGCCCAGCCCCCCCCCCCGCCCCAGACGCTTGGACACCCCCCAGGTCCGGTGTATCCTTCGGACTGAGGTTGGGGATGTCCAGCGTCCAAGGTCGGGACGGAGAGGACGAGTGGATCGTCTCTTCGCCGCCGCCGCACGAGGACATGAACATTGGAGTGTCGCCCCAGTCCCCCGACAGACTGAAGAAGAACTCCGGGTTGTAACCGGCCGGGTGGAACGGAACCGTGGGGGCCCCGCTGCCACCCGGCCCCGGAGACTCCTCGCCGGGGGACTGAGGCAACACATGCTTGGATTTACAGGGTGCCTTGCCCCCTTTTTTCGCGGGACAAGGCACAAAGACAGGTGGGGGCACGGCAGGAGATGACTCACAAGGGGGGAGGGGCACGCAGACCTCGAACTCTACGGTGCCCGAGGGGCCCCGCCTCTTTTTGTTAACCTGCCCTCGGGCAGGCGAGGCCCCTCGCCCTCCGCCCCTCTTCGCCTTGCCGCGCCCCCCCTGCTCTCCCGTCACTTCCCCCCGAGGTGGCGGCGTCGCCAGTTTTGCCGGCTCGGGGTCGCTTACCCCCCCATGCTCGGGCCCATGATCCCGGGCGCCGGACCCAGCACTAGGCCCCGGAGAGCCCACGGGCCCGGCAGATGGTGGTGGTGGGGGGGGGGGGGCGCAGGTGGAGACTGAGGCGGTCCCCGAGCCGGCTGCCGGGGTGGTTGGGGTGTTTTCCCTGGGGGCCGGGGTTCCGGTACCCCCCTTCTTTTTTGTAGGTCCCTTCTGGGCCTTTTGGCCGCGCGGGGGCTCCGCTCCCCCCCCCGCCGGCAGCTGAGGTGGCAGCTGCTGCCGGCGTGGCCTCCCCTCGCGGGGGGGCAGATGGTACTCGCTTGGGGGGAGAGGGGGCTGCGGTGCCAGCTGCGGCCGCCTTGGGTTGGTGGTCGGCGGCCTTGGAGACGGGGCAGTTTTTTCTCACGTGCCCCGCCTCCTTACAGGCATGGCACCGCACACCGTCCGCGGACCAAAAGACCCGGTACGTGGTCCCCTCGTGGGGGACATTGAAACCTCCCTCCAGTTCCTCCTCCCGGGCCAGGCGGACAAAAACCTGGCGCCGGAAGGAGTAAATGTGGCGGAGGGAGGGGTCCCGAAGGCCGAGCGGGATCGGCTGCACCCCGGACCTGACCTCCCCCAGTAGATGGAGGTGGGGGAGGAGGAGCTCACTCGGTAGGAAGGGCGGGACGTTCGATATTACTATCTTGTGGGCGGTGGCCTCCAAAGGGTCCACCGCCAGGAACGTCCCGCCCACCGTGAGCCCCCTCTCCAGGGCGAGGCGAACCGCCCGCTCGGCCTTCAGGAAGAATACGGCCCGGCCGTACATCTTTGAGGCCGCGACAATGGCTGAGGGGCCGACAACCCCAGCCATTGCCTTGACGCAGGCCTCGATAGACATGTCGGGGTGGGCGTAGCACTTCACCCCGAGCTGCCGCGTGATTAGGGAGAATGGCGGCAGGGCCTTGGGAGCGGCGGGGGCTCTGGCAGCCGCCATGCCCGCATAGGTGGGCCGAGAAGGCCCTGCCACCGGCGACGCTGGTGATGTCGCCATTGTATCAGGGGAAGTGCTACACCCACCCCGAGACTGCCCAGATGTACGGCAGGGCGTATATGTGGAGGGAAAAATAAGGGAGGGTGGGGTAGGTGGGTAGGGGTGTAGGTGTTCTCTCTCCGGAGTGAGAGAGGGAGAGAGGAGGTTGGAGCAGTGGGAGGGAGATGAGGCACAAGGCCGGTGCCCCAGTCAGGAGGGAAAAAGGGGAGGGTGCACCAATCTTGGGGACAGCAGCAGTGGGTAGGGGAATTAGGAAAAAAGGTCTTCACCCCCCCCCCCACTGCAGATGGAGAAGAGACAGTCCAAACGCCTTCGCCCCCCGCCCTTCTCCTCCAGTTACTCTCTGTCCTCTCTTCCTCCCTCCCCCCGGGGAGAGCACACCCTCCAGAGGCCGGATGGCAGGCAAGCAGGCAGTCCAGACGGCAGGCAGCCCAGACGGCAGGCAGGCAGGCAGTCCAGACGGCAGGCAGGTAAGCAGGCCAGACGGCAGGCAGGCAGGTAAGCAGGCCAGACGGCAGGCAGGCAGGTAAGCAGGCCAGACGGCAGGCAGGCAGGTAAGCAGGCCAGACGGCAGGCAGGCAGGTAAGCAGGCCAGACGGCAGGCAAGCAGGCCAGACGGCAGGCAGGCAGGTAAGCAGGCCAGACGGCAGGCAGGCAGGCAACAGGCAGGCCGGGCAAGGCAGGCAGCAGCTCACCTCCCTCCTTCCTCCCCGCAGGGAGCGAAAAACAAACAAACCCAACAAAACAAAAACAAAAACCGGGCGTCTCCGTGAGCAAAAACAGACTAACAGTAAAGTCACTATCCTACTGCGAGAACTTCCAGATTTAGCGATTTACTTGGGGAGGAATATCGAAAAATCGGGTAAAAGAACATGGGAGCAGCAGTCGGCCATTCGGTCCTTCGATTTGGTGTCGCCATTCAGTTAGATCGGGGCTGGTCAGCCTGAACGCCACTTTCCCGCGCTATCTGCATGGCCCTTGATGAGATGATGCTCCATGAAGCTACTGAATTTTTTGAACATGCTCAATAATTGACATTCTACAAAAAAATGCTTATTTTCTTATTGTGACACGGAAGTTAAGGAAGGCTAAATAATTATATCATTGCTTTTCCTCAATATGTCCATTAGCCTTATTATCAGGACAGTTTCAACAGTGATTCCAGTGATTTCCTTTTTCTGTGTGTCTGACATGGGTGCCACTGGTTGGCCAGCATTTATTCCCCTTCACGAGTTGAGAGCCAACCACATTGCTGTGCCTCTGGAGTCACACGTAGGCCGGACCAGGTAAGGACGGCAGGTTTCCTTCCCTTAAGTACATTATTGAACAAGATTGTTTTTTCCGACAATGGTTTCATGGTCATCAGTAGATTGTTAATTATATATATTGTTTTCATTGAATCTGGTCCGCACAACATTAGCTGAGTTTCTGAATAATCTCGCGCGAATACCACAAAGCCATCGTCTCTCCTGTTGTCCTCTTTTCAGGTCAAACCAAACCAAATAAACAAACTCAGATTAAATCAGGACAAAGTAAAAGGGGCAGCTCCCCAAAAAGGAGGGGGAACAGCCCGAACAGAAATCAAAGTACAAAGGAAACTTAAACATCAAATTAAAATGTGATTATTAGGGTCGGGAACGCACCCCAACCCCTGCGGTGCCCAGCGGGCGCGGAAAGAGTCAACCTCGCCCGTGGACACCGCATGCTCCCTCTCCAGGGACACCTGGCCGCGAACGTAGCCGCGGTAGAGGGGAAGACAGTCAGGATGGACGGCCCCCTCGATCGCCCGCTGCCTGGACCGGTAAATGGCGCGTTTCGCCAGGCCCAGGAGCAGGTTCACGAGGAGGTCGCCATCCCGACCCTCCCCTCTCCGCACCGGGTGTCCGTAGATCAGGAGCGTGGGACTGAAGTGCAAACAGAACATCAATAAAAGGTTCTTCAGGAAAACATAAAGGGAGTGCAGCCTAAGACACACAACATAGACATGGTCCACGGACTCCACAAGGCCACAGAAAGGGCAGTCTTCGGAGCCCGTGAACCAGTGAATCCTACGGTTGTGCGGCACTGCTGCATGCATCACCCTCCACCCCAGGTCCCCGACGTAATTGGGGGAGATCCCTCCGTAGAGGGACCTCCAGCGGGGACCTCCGCCGCCCGGCGGCAACAAGGCCCGCCAAGGTGTATCCGGGCGACAGGCGAGGAGGCAGTACTGGAGGGTGTGCAGCAGCAGCCCGCACAGGAAACGCCTCCGCGCGGTAGAAAAAGGCACGGAGGGCATTTCCGCGAGGCGGCTCAGGCTGTGGGGCACCTCACCCAGGGGAGGGGGCTGAGGCTTTGGGCCAATGTGGAATTCCGCCCGAACAGGGGAACGCTCGGGCGGGATCCCACCGCACGCCTGCGCCGTCTCAAGTTTGCGTGCAGTTTCGGGGCCGAGCACGACCGTCCTAAGGTCTAGGATGGCTTTGGTCACGCGCCGGACGGTCGTCCCCGCGCGCCCAGCCAGCATGCGGGAACTCATCCAGCCCGCCCCCCCGCCATCGAGCACGTCCCCGATTCTGGTCACCCCGGCGTCCACAGCCCCCCTCTCCGCCAGCCACCTGAAGTTATACGGCTGGAGGAGCGGATTCCTGAGCAGCGGCTCTCGCACGAGAGCCGCTACTCCTGACGGGGGAGAGCTGCGTCGCGAGGCGACCTTGTTCCAGACAGTGAGGAGGCCCTGGTAAAAGACGGGCAACTCCTGCAGGGCGGTCGAAGCACGCCCCAGTTCGATATGCAGGAGCTGCACGTCATAATTGAGGCCGTGCCACTGGCGGAAGAAATACGTCGCCATGGCACACCACTGTGGAGGGGGCTCAACGTAAAGGTACCTCTGCAGGGCCTGGAGGCGGAAGATCGCTATCTGAGTGCGGAGGCACACCAGACCTTGTCCGCCCTCCTCAAGCGGGAGATACAGGACCGCAGCAGGGACCCAGTGCAGTCGATTGTCCCAGAAGAACCGCACGAGGGTTCTCTGGATATCGGCGACAAAGCCAGGGGGAGGGGTCAAAGGGACCAGCCGGTACCACAGCATGGAGGCGAGCAGCTGGTTTATGATGAGAACTCACCTCTTAACCTTCTCTCTAACGAAAACAGCCTCAAGTCCCTCAGCCTTTGCTCATAAGACCTTCCCACCATACCATGTTCCAGTTGGATTGTATCGTCCCCACCAGTTACACACGACACACACACAGTCCAGAAGAGACACACGTGTGGAAGATGATGCTGTCGGAGGCAGAGGTGCCTCGAGCTATCCGTGCAGCCACGCAGGTCCAGTGCGCTGAAGGCTGTCCTCCTCGGCAGTAATCACCTGCCACCGGCCTGCGCCTTCACAAGACTCTGGACACAATGGGTACAGAGAGATAGAGAGTGAGAGATGGATTCATATATATCCATGATGAGAGAGAGAGAGAGATTGCCCCAATACAAACATCGCTCCCCAACCTCTCTATCCCCCTCCCCAGCAACTATCTGAAGCTAAATTAATGTCACAACATTACTACCATCTTTTACCCAAAACTTAGCTTCAGACCCTGTCCCTCTATATTTAACCAGCCCGTCTCTGACATCTCCTCCAGTCACACAACCCTGTGAGATGTCTGCACCGCTCTAATTGTGGCATCGTGAGCGTTCCACATGCAACATGACTTGCATCGATAAACTCTCATCTCCAACATTTCAATTGAAATTTCAAAGCTCAATGGCTTTGAAGCCGAATGGTCCAGATTGCCATGGCCTTCAATGTGAACAAGTTGTTTGTGATGTGACTACAGAGGTTGTCTAGGAAACAATGACTGAACACAGGGGGTGAATGTGAGAAGCTGAAGTTTCCACTTGAAGACATTCCCAGTGTCTCTGAGCAGCTGAACTGGGGAAGCCTTTGGGCAGAGACTGTGCTGCTGCTATTGCCCTTCCTGGCCACCAGGCGTCGCTGTGATGCTGCCGGGGGCTGCCTGTGCGCATGTGCGGCACGGGAATGCTCCCAGAGGTCAGCGCGCGGGACGCCGCCGCATTGATGCCGTCTCCCCTGGCAACGCAAGATGGTCGCCGCCGCCGTCTCCCTTGGCAACGGAATATGGCCGCTGGCCGTCTCCCTTGGCAACGCAAAATGGCGGCCGGCGGTGGGTGTCATTGCGGCGCGTGCGCAGTGAGGTCCGTCTGCAGCCATTGTCCAGGTTGCCCCCAGTGGATGGGGTTGGGATTGTGCAGCAGATGGAGCAACAATCCCAGTTTCAATAGGGGGACAGAAGCTGCAATGCTGCCCCCTGTTGGTCACTTCTCCCAGTCTCAGCATTGCAGAGTGTTTAAACAAGAGTGCATTGTCACAGCAGCACCTTGACCTTCAGTTTCAGTTTATTTATTAGTCTCAGAAGTAGGCTTACATTAACACTACAATGAAGTTACTGTGAGAATCCCCTAGTCACCACACTCCGGCGCCTGTTCGGGTTACACTGAGGGAGAATTTAGCACGGCCAATGCACCCTAACCAGCACATCTTTCAGACTGTGGGAGGAAACCGGAGCACCCGGAGGAAACCCACGCAGACACGGGGAGGGGACAGCCCGGGGGAAAGCTCCATTCCAACTGTCCCTGGAGTGTCAGATTAACCTGGGTCACTCACGCACCCCCGGCTAAGACTCACCTCCCTCAGACAGTGAGACCCTCCTGTATCACTCACCTTACTGTCGTCAGATACCCTCAGACTCAGCACTGGGCCCTGGGCGTGTTCTTTAAATGCTGCGACCTATCGTGGAGGAAAGAATTGGGAGGATTTTGATTTGATTTGATTTATTACTGTCGCGTGTATTGGGATACAGTGAAAAGTATTGTTTCTTGTATGCTGTACAGACAAAACATACCGTTCATAGAGTACATCTGGGAGAAGTAAAAGAGAGGGTGCAGAATGTAGTGTTGCAGTCATAGGTAGGGTGTAGAGAGACATTCCCAAAGCAGCCACAGAAAAGTGACTGGTTATTTTAAACATTGAACCTGAACTAGTTGAGCTGATGATTCACTCACATTGTACAGAAATGTTGACCCTGTTTTGATGAGACTGATCAGACTAACATTGTAACATGAAGACAGCCTCCGTACTGAGATTAACCACATTTACAACAATTCCGCAATATCAGATCCATTGCTGTGTGTATTGTGCGAATTCAGCTGCGAAATATCTGGACATTTGGAGCTTCCACTGTTTCTGTCATTTCATCATTTATTAAAGTGCGTTGTTCTATCCCTTTTAAATCTAAGTTGTGTCAAATTACATTTCCCTGCACTGAAACCTCTCCACCAGTTTTGTCCATGTACAAAATATGAATAACTCTTTGCAATGTGATGTTTCCAGCTACGCTGCTTACAATGCTGTCTAATGTTTTGTGTCATCGGCAAACCAGGATGTGTAGCATTCAGTCACATTAAATGGTCAATAAATATGTCAATACTGTGTGTGTGTGTGTGTGTGTGTGTGTGTCTGTGTGTGTGTGTGTGTGTGTGTGTGTGTGTGAGCATGCATGTGTGTCAATGTATTTGAATCTCAAATATGTGCAGTTGGAGGCCATTTGACCCATCGAGCCTGCTCTCCCACTCAAACAGATCATGACAAACACACACAAACACACACACACACTCATAGACACACACACACACAGACACACACTCATAGACACACACACACACAGACGCACTCACAGAGATACAGACACACACACACACTCATAGACACACACACACAGACAAAGAGAGAGACACACAGATACACACGCAGAGAGACACAAACACACACTCACAGACACACATGCACAAAGACCCAGAGAGAGACACACACACAGACACAGACACTCACTCACAGACACACGCAGAGAAACACAATCACACACACAGAAACACACATTGAAATAGACACTTGCACACACTTAGAAACTGTCTCTCTCTCTCACACACACAGAAATACAAAAACATAAGCGCACCGACACTCTTATTCCTATTTCTGTTTTACTCCTCAATCCCCCAACTAAAAAGTACTGGGATCTGAACTTGAAATGCTGGAACTGATCATGGAGGAACGAGTGGGGCCTAATAGACACTGAGAAGTTAACTTGTGTATGAATCATAGAATGGGGACAGCACAGGAGGCCATTCAGCCCGTCAAGCCTGGATCGACACACTGCAAGAGCAGTTTCACGATTCCCAATCAAAGAACAAAGAACAATACAGCACAGGAACAGGCCCTCCGGCCCTCCAAGCCCGCGCCGCTCCCCGGTCCAGGATTGAATCCTGAATCCAGGATCCCCGCCCAATTTTCCAGCCTATCTACATCCTAATATCCTATCCACCGAGCTGTCCCTCACAGCTACGATGCTTTGTTCATCACAACCTATTAACTCACCCCCACCCCCCCATTCCAGACCATGTGATCTCCAGGGAGAGGCGAAAACCCAGAGTGAAAACCCCAGGGCCAATATGGGGAAAAAAAATCTGGGAAATTCCTCTCCGACCCCCTGAGGCGATCGAAACGAGTCCAGGAGATCACACTGGCCCTGATCAGAAACTGCTTCCCAACCCTAGTCATTTCCACTTCTGCTTTACGAACACCATCTGAATTCCCTGCCCCCGAGACAGGTTCCCAACTATCCGCAGTCTCGCTCTGTACTGGCACCAGCAAGATGATCATAGAATGAAGCCTTGAAACGAGAAACAAAGAACAATTAGCCCGCGCCTCTCCCTGGTCCAAACTAGACCATTCTTTTGTATCCCTCCATTCCCACTCCGTTCATATAGCTGTCTAGATAAGTCTTAAACGTTCCCAGTGTGTCCGCCTCCACCACCTTGCCCGGCAACACATTCCAGGCCCCCACGACCCTCTGTGTAAAATATGTCCTTCTGATATCTGTGTTAAACCTTCCCCCCTTCACCTTGAACCTATGACCCCTCGTGAACGTCACCACCGACCCGGGGAAAAGCTTCCCACCGTTCACCCTATCTATGCCTTTCATAATTTTATACACCTCTATTAAGTCTCCCCTCATCCTCCGTCTTTCCAAGGAGAACAACCCCAGTTTCCCCAATCTCTCCTCATAACCAAGCCCCTCCATACCAGGCAACATCCTGGTAAACCTCCTCTGTACTCTCTCCAAAGCCTCCACGTCCTTCTGGGAGTGTGGCGACCAGAACTGGACGCAGTATTCCAAATCCTCCACCCTCTCCCCGTAACCCTGTCAATATTTTCCCTTCAGCTTCCCATTCAATTTCCTCTTGATGGAATCTTCTCCCACCTCTGACTCAGGCAGAACATGATGTGGAGATGCCGGCGTTGGACTGGGGTAAACACAGTAAGAAGTTTAACAACACCAGCTTAAAGTCCAACAGCTTTATTTGGGAGCAAAAGCCACACAAGCTGTCGGAGCTTCAAGCCCCTTCTTCAGGTGAGTGGGAATTCTGTTCACAAACAGGGCATATAAAGACAGGGCAAACAGGGCATATAAAGAGGTTTGAAGACTGAGTGAATCCCTTCCGACACACACAGCAAGTGAACGGCCTCTCTCCAGTGTGGATTCGCCGATGTTTCAGCAGATGGGATGAGGTAATGAATCCCTTCCCACACTGGGAGCAGGTGAATGGTCTCTCCCTGCTGTGACTGCCCCGATGAATCTCCAGCTGGGGTGGGTAATCGAATCCCTTCCCACAGTCCCCACATTTCCACAGCTTCTCCCTGTTGTGACTGCAATTATGTTCCGAAAGGCTGGATGATTGCTTGAAGTCTTGTCCACACACAGACCACGTGTACAGGTTCTCTCCCCTAAAAACGGTGCTTTTTCCTTCCATGTTCAAAACACAATGATATTCAGGTTACAATAAAATTGGCTAACTCCAGCAGGTTTCGATATCATATTTGGTTTCAGTTTCCCAACTGCAAATCCTCCTCTTCTAAAACCCTGGGAAATTGAGTTCGAACAGAAAAAAGGAAGTGAGAGAGAACCCACAAAAACACAAAGGCAGATTGTGAAATTGAGCTGAATGAATCTGATCATTTGTGGGGCCGGCGCGAGGAAAAAGTGACCATGAAAACTACTGGATTGTCACAATAATCTGACAGGTTCGGAAATGTCCTTCAGGAAACAGAACCTGCCACCGGCCTGCGCCTTCACAAGACTCTGGACACAATGGGTACAGAGAGATAGAGAGTGAGAGATGGATTCATATATATCCATGATGAGAGAGAGAGAGAGATTGCCCCAATACAAACATCGCTCCCCAACCTCTCTATCCCCCTCCCCAGCAACTATCTGAAGCTAAATTAATGTCACAACATTACTGCCATCTTTTACCCAAAACTTAGCTTCAGACCCTGTCCCTCTATATTTAACCAGCCCGTCTCTGACATCTCCTCCAGTCACACAACCCTGTGAGATGTCTGCACCGCTCTAATTGTGGCATCGTGAGCGTTCCACATGCAACATGACTTGCATCGATAAACTCTCATCTCCAACATTTCAATTGAAATTTCAAAGCTCAATGGCTTTGAAGCCGAATGGTCCAGATTGCCATGGCCTTCAATGTGAACAAGTTGTTTGTGATGTGACTACAGAGGTTGTCTAGGAAACAATGACTGAACACAGGGGGTGAATGTGAGAAGCTGAAGTTTCCACTTGAAGACATTCCCAGTGTCTCTGAGCAGCTGAACTGGGGAAGCCTTTGGGCAGAGACTGTGCTGCTGCTATTGCCCTTCCTGGCCACCGGGCGTCGCTGTAACGCTCCCGGGGGCTGCCTGTGCGCATGTGTAGGACGGGAATGCTCCCAGAGGTCAGCGCGCGGGACGCAGCCGCATTGATGCCGTCTCCCCTGGCAACGCAAGATGGTCGCCGCCGCCGTCTCCCTTGGCAACGGAATATGGCCGCTGGCCGTCTCCCTTGGCAACGCAAAATGGCGGCCGGCGGTGGGTGTCATTGCTGCGCATGCGCAGTGAGGTCCGTCTGCAGCCATTGTCCAGATTGCCCCCAGTGGATGGGGTTGGGATTGTGCAGCAGATGGAGCAACAATCCCAGTTTCAATAGGGGGACAGAAGCTGCAATGCTGCCCCCTGTTGGTCACTTCTCCCAGTCTCAGCATTGCAGAGTGTTTAAACAAGACTGCATTGTCACAGCAGCACCTTGACCTTCAGTTTCAGTTTATTTATTAGTCTCAGAAGTAGGCTTACATTAACACTACAATGAAGTTACTGTGAGAATCCCCTCGTCGCCACACTCCGGCGCCTGTTCGGGTTACACTGAGGGAGAATTTAGCACGGCCAATGCACCCTAACCAGCACATCTTTCAGACTGTGGGAGGAAACCGGAGCACCCGGAGGAAACCCACGCAGACACGGGGAGGGGACAGCCCGGGGGAAAGCTCCATTCCAACTGTCCCTGGAGTGTCAGATTAACCTGGGTCACTCACGCACCCCAGGCTAAGACTCACCTCCCTCAGACAGTGAGACCCTCCTGTATCACTCACCTTACTGTAGTCAGATACCCTCAGACTCAGCACTGGGCCCTGGGCGTGTTCTTTAAATGCTGCGATCTATCGTGGAGGAAAGAATTGGGAGGATTTCGATTTGATTTATTACTGTCGCATGTATTGGGATACAGTGAAAAGTATTGTTTCTTGTATGCTGTGCAGACAAAACATACCGTTCATAGAGTACATCGGGGAGAAGTAAAAGAGTGGGTGCAGAATGTAGTGTTGCAGTCATACGTAGGGTGTAGAGAGAGATAAATCTAATATGTAGCAGGTCCATTCAAAAGTCTGAGGGCAGCAGGGAAGTTCTTGAGTCGGTTGGTACGTGATCTCAGACTTTGTATCTTTTTCCTGACGGAAGAAGGTGGAAGAGAGAATGTGTGCATGCGGTCCTTAATTATGCTGGCTGCTTTTCTAAGGCTGCGGGAAGTGTAGACAGAGTCAATGAATGGGAGGCTCGTCTGCGCGATGGACGGGGCTACATTCACGACCTTTTGTAATTTCTTGCAGTCTTGGACAGAGCAGAAACCAGACCAAGCCGTGATACAGAAAGAATGCTTTCTATGGTGCATCTGTAGAAGTTGGTGAGAGTCGTAGCTGACATGCCAAATTTCCTTAGCCCCCTGAGAAAGTAGACGTGTTGGTGGGCTTTCTCAATTATAGTGTCGGCATGGGGGGGACCAGGACAGGTTGTTGGTGATCTGGACACCTAGAAACTTGAAGTTGAGACCCAAATGACAAGTTGTCATAGTGTCATAGATGTTTACAGCATGGAAATAGGCCCTTTGGCCCAACTTGTCATGCTGCCCTTTTTCTTTTAACCCCTAAGCTATTCCCAATTCTCACATTTGGCCCATATCCCTCTACATCTATCTTACCCATGTAACTGTCTAAATGCTTTTTAAAAGATAAAATTGTGTCCGTCTCTACTACTACCTCTGGCAGCTTGTTCCAGATGCTCATCACTCTCTGTGTGAAAAGATTGCCCCTCTGGACACTTTTGTATCTCTCCCCTCTCACCTTAAACCCATGCCCTCGAGTTTTAGACTCCCCTACCTTTGGGAAAAGATATTGACTATCTATTGTGTGTCAACCATAGAATAGCCACAGAATGAAGGAGGCCATTCAGCCCATTCAGCTGGTGTCGACTCTCTGCTAGAGCAATCGAGCCAGTCCCACTGCTCCACCTTGTCCCTGGAGCCCTGCAAATCTTTTCCCATCAGCTTCCCATCCCATTTCCCCCGGAAAGACAGCGAGGAGCAGAGAGGAAAGAGGGACTTGGGGAATGGAAAGTTTCATCTGATGCTCTTGCTGGCAGATGCTCTGTGGCGGATAAAGCTGGCAGCCTCCTCCAGAAAGCAGCACAGAGTGAATGGAAGGGGCAGAATGTGAGTGAGATGAGACACGAGAGAGAGAGAGAGAGAGAGAGGGGTGAAAGCTTTCTGTTTGTCAGCAAAAAGCACAATGGTGGCCCTGTGTCCTTCAGGGAGCGGCCCAGGCCTCGCTCAAAGCCTGCCCTGTCCTCACACTCACTGGGAGACGGCCATTTCTAACATGTTGTCCATGTTTCTGAGCTGACACTGAGACAAACACAACAACAGCAACCACTGTCCGGACAAGTCCTCACGGAGAATGAAATGTCCAAAGCCACTTCAAAGGAAGATTGCGCGGCAGGATTTGTCCCCGAGCTGTGGAGGGAGAGATTTGGATGGATGACCAGACGCTGGGTCAGTGAGGTTGTGTTTTAGCAATGGAGGTCTAGAGAACAGAAAAGGCCCTTCAGCCCATTGCATCTGTGCCGGTCAAAGACAAATCACCCAAGTTGGCTCACGGCCTGGTAAGCCTTGGCATTGCAAATGCATAGCTAAGCACTTCTTAAACGTTCTGAGGGTCTCTGCCTCCATCATCCTTTCAGGCAGAGAGTTCCAGACTCCCACCACCCTCTGGGTGAAAAAGGTTTTCCTCACATCCCCTGTAAACCTCCTGCCCCTTACCCTAAATCTATACCCCCTGGTCATTGATCCCACCACCAAGGGGAAAGCTTTCTTCCCGTCTACTCTATCGATGTCCCTCATAATCTTATCCATCTCCGTCATGTTCCCCCTCAGCCTCCTCTGCTCCACGGAAAACAACCCCAGGGTGGAATCTTATCACCGTTCAGGCCGGCAGGATTTTCCCATCCCACTGCAGTGAAAGGAGATTTGGCTGCTCACCAGATTCTCCGACCTCGCTGAGCGGGAGTGTGGCGTCAACAGGTGGTAAGATCACACCCTCAGTCTATAAAATCTCTCTTCAGTTCGAGTGGTGGCACGGTGGCACAGTGGTTAGCACTGCTGCCTCACAGCGCCAGGGACCCGGGTTCAATTCCGGCCTCGGGTTACTGTCTGTGTGGAGTTTGCACATTCTCCCCATGTCTGCGTGGGTTTCCTCCGGGTGCATTGTCCATGCAAAATTGCCCTGAGGGTCCCACGATGTATAGGTTAGGGGGAGTAGCGGGAAAATACGTGGGGTTACGGGGTAAGCCTGGGTAAGAGTCCGTGCAGATTTGATGGGTCGAATGGCCTCATTCTGGACTGTAGGGATTCTATGATTCTATGAACTAAAACTCTCCAGGCCAGGCAACATCCTGGTGAATCTCCTCTGCACCTTTTCCAGTGCTATCACATCCCTCCTATCCTGTGCAATCCACAACTGCACAATTTTTTGATGAGGGGCGGCACAGTGGTTAACACTGCTGCCTCACAGCGCCAGGGACCCGGGTTTGATTCCTGGCTTGGGTCACTGTCAGTGTGGAGTTTGTACATTCTCCCCGTGTCTGCGTGGGTTTCCACCGGGTGCTGCGGTTTCCTCCCACAGTTCGAAAGACGCGCTGGTTAGGTGTATCGGCCATGCTAAATTCTCCCCAAGTTGCCCAAACAGGCGCCAGAGCGTGGCGACTACGGATTTTCCACAGTAACTTCATTGCAGTGTTAATGTAACCCTACTTGTGACACTAATAAATAAACTTTTAAACCTGATACTCGATTCCCCCATGTTGGCCTTGTTCTGTGATCATTAATGCGGATGTTTAGATTATTCAATAGTTCTTTGAGGACAGCAGACACAGGGGAAAAAAAACATGTGACTCTGTACACAACAGATATATTTCAAGGGGATATTGCAGCCAGCTGTATCTGAGTGGCAGTAATCTTCCCTCAGAATCAGACAGATTGTGGGTTCAGCTCAGAGCCTCAAATACTAGGCCCTTAGCATCGATCAGAGACTCCGCGCACAGCATGATGGGAGAGCGGACAAAGGAAAGTGGTGTTGAATTTGTGAGCCTTGTTTTGTGGAAATCTTTAGTGTTTGGTCAGAATGTTAATTTTTGAGTGGACCTACCATACATTAAGCTGATCTTTCTCTATACCCTATCGGTAACTGCAACACTGTATTCTGCACGCTCTCCTCTCCTTCTCCCAAATGGACTCTATGAATGGTATGTTTTGTCTGTGTAGCGTGCAAGAAACAATACTTTTCACCGTGTCCCAATACATGGGATAGGGCGACATGGTGGACAGTGTTTAGCACTGCTGCCTCACAGCACCAGGATTCAATTCTCGGTTGGGGGTTGAGTTTGCACATTCTCCCTGTGTCTGCGTGGGTTTCCTCCAGGTGCCCCGGTTTCCTTCCACAGTCCAAAGATGTGCAGATTAGGTGGAATCTGAGACGCTACAGAAGCAGGGTAAAGATACAGAGACAGAGTGAAATATACAAATATACAGAGATATATACAGAGAGACAGAGAGAGATACAGATACAGAGACAGAGTGAAATATACAAATATACAGAGATATATACAGAGAGACAGAGAGAGATACAGATACAGAGTGAAATATACAAATATACAGAGATATATACAGAGAGACAGAGAGAGATACAGATACAGAGACAGAGTGAAATATACAAATATACAGGGATATATACAGAGAGACAGAGAGAGATACAGATACAGAGAAATACAGAGACAGACACACAGATACACAGAGAAATAGAGACAGAGAGACACACAGATACACAGAGAGATAGAAACAGAGAGAAACAAAGAGACAGAGAGAGACACAAATACAGAGACAGAGTGAAATATACAAATATACAGAGATATATACAGAGAGACAAAGAGAGACACAGGTACAGAGAAATACAGAGACAGATACACAGATACACAGAGAGATAGAGACACAGAGAGACGCACAGATACACAGAGAGATAGAAACAGAGAGACACACAGGTACACAGAGAGATAGAGACAGAGAGTCACACAGATACTGTCGTGGTTCCCCAGGACGACAATTCGTTTACATCGGTTTAAAACAGAGAGTCTGAGCAGCGATCTTTCAAGCAAAAGACTTTATTTCTCAGCATAAGAGATAAAGCCGGGAGCGTCCGGAAAACTCCAAAGAGCTCTTGGGCTTACAATCTTTTATGTACATTTCAGCCTCCTATCTCAAGATCCTTATCTCCCTTTTACTGCCTGTCCTTGGTTGTAATCTTACCCTACAGCCCGCTCTTTCTTTGGCCATCATTATTTTTAGTTGACACTTTATCTGTTTTCTTTGCAATCGGTCGTTCACTGTTATATCTCTTCGTTTCTTAAACCATGGTGGTAATAACTCTTGCTCTTATCTGAACTTTTCTGTTTGTACAATAATCGTGGTTTTGTAAGCTAAGGCGAATGTGTTTAGAAGAAAAGACATCCCCCCTGCTGATTTATAGTCTACTAATGTGTTTTTAGAAGAAAACATTCTCTCTGCTATTAAGTTGAACCACCGAGCAGTCTTTCTTGTTTTCTTAAGTGACTATTGTCTGCTTTTGCTAATCAGTGACTGCTATATTACTTCTTTAGTTCTTCTAGTTCCTCCACTTTAATCATATCGACTACACTTGATTATATTAGGTCACACGAAGTTACTTTAGGTTACATATCCATCTCACTATTCACCTAAATCTACTTTATCATTTCACTAAGACCTAAATCTACTTTATCATTTTACTAAAACCTGTGAATCTGAATTCCATACTAAACTCATACAATATCCAGTACAATTTCCCTTACAAGTGAATCTGAATTTCATACTAAACTCATACAATATCCAGTACAATTTCCCTTACAAGTGAATCTGAATTTCATACTAAACTCATACAATATCCAGTACAATTTCCCTTACAAGTCCCCCCTTTGAGGCTATTCCCTAGCCTCATCCCAATTACCAAGCTCAAATAATCCCCTCGCTCGATCCCATTTGTATTTTATTTTAATCACTTTTTGCAGGCGATGTGGAGGAGCCGAATATTTTGGTCAGGGATCAGTGTCCCTATTCTAACTTTATCATAATTTGTCTATCCCGGTTCTGATTTTTGGGTTGCTCCTCCAGATTGCCTGCCCCTGACAGTCATCAGCCAAAAACCTTCCCACTCTTGTCTAGGGAAGGGAAAAAGACTGATTCCTGTGTACAGACTAAGTTCTCCTGGTTTCGTGCGGACTTCAGCAAGGTGCTGTTGTTTCCACAAGGTGATCTTCCACTATTGTAGTTATTTTACAGAGTGACGAGTTTCAACTTCGACCAAGGTCATTGTGAATCCACTCAGCGGGGGCGGCTCAAGATTTTCCCATTCCTCTGTTTTTTCTCTCGAGCGTGAGCTGCTTAGCACCCGCGTCACCATCTGCCGCGCTGCCACTCTGGTAAGGAAGGATCTCAGGGCGGGTAAAAAACAACAAAATATCAGTCCCAGAATGATTATTGTTGCGATTGCTACAGCTCCAGCTTTGGCAAACCACGCCCCCCATCTTCCTAATATTCTGTCCAGCCAACTCCATACCTCATGCCCAAACCCAGCATTTTCTTTCACTTCTTTCTTAAGATTTCTTAACTTATTCATGGCTTGTGTAAATGACCCCTCTGGATTAGTGTTATTAGGGATAAATGTGCAGCACTGATCCCCAAACATAACACACACCCCTCCTTTCTCTGCCAGGAGCCAATCTAACGCCTGTCGATTTTGCCACGCCATTTTGCTGGTCGCATCCAACTGCTCTCCTAAGGCCTCCAGGGCATCATTCGTATAATTAATAAACCTCTGCTGATTATAATAGATGTAATTGATCCACTCAGTATTCTTGCTGGGTGTGATCCAAACAAAGAGGGATTCAAACCCTGCAGCTATTTCGTTCCTAGCTTTGAACTCATTCGGGATGCCGCGGGGCTGTCCGATTGCGTCCAATTTTATCGTAGGGTCAGGGGTATATGCCCTCTTAATTCTTTGTGATTTAATTTCTCTTTCCCCCGGTAGTATCACAATGCTCTGGGCAAGCATAACTCGAGCACATAGTCCTTTCCAATTCTGTGGTAATTTTGCCAATAGCCCTTTCTCCGGGCCACAAAGCCACCAGAGATCGGCCAGTTGATTTTCTTGATAGTCTAACACAAAAGGAGGGGGTGCCCATCCCCCTCCTGAGAGGATCAGATAAAGAGCATCGGTTATATTCCAAATCCTTTCACACTCTCCTGTGTAATTTCCCACACTACTTCCTGTGCTACTTTCCCTCCAATAGCAATCTCGGATTTGTAAGTTGGGCTCTACACTCCATTCCTTTGGGACCGCGTCCACTGCCGTTTTTGGCCACTTTGGACATCTGTGGGTCAAGTTGTAGATGCCCTTTTTTACCCCAGCAAACAGGATGCAGTGGTATTGACACAACGGCGGCTCACCTTTACAAAGGTTATCACATGCGGATCCGGAACAGTCTATATTCTCATACGAGTAGTTCCGATTCCCTATCATATGATACCTTATATATGTGGTATATGGACGGCAATTTTCCTTTCTCCAGCTTTGTTTCCTGGTTCTACAGTCTCCTGATCCCCATGGTATATCAGTTACTTGGGTGTTAGGTTTCTCTGATGCACATACTACACACTCTTTCCCATCACTGTTTCTCTGACCTGTATACTCAGCCCATTTCCACCATTTGTTTTTCTGCGCTTTTTCCCAAATAGTATTTGTGCTCACTAATCGTTCACGTTTTGTTCGTCTTAATACTCTATCTTCCTGATTTTGCACCCTTATGTCTTCTGTATCCCATTCTCCTTTTCTATGGGTCACGGAAGTTCCTAAGGGAAATAGTTTCCAACTCCCAGGTGGGGAATGGGGCCCCTTCCCTGTCCTCACCTCCCTCGGCACCTTGACTAATAGGCTCAGGCTGGGCATTTGTATCATCAGCCAGCTCATGTACAGAACTACTTTCATCATCCTCTATTCTTTTTGTTCTTCCTTGGCCCTGTTCCTCCTCCCCACGATTCTCCCCGTGTATTTCTATTTCTTCCTCGCTATCACCTCTATCCACTCTGTGTACTTCTTCAATTTCCCTTCTCTCCCCCACCCCTGGTATCGTTCTGGTACAATGGTTCAAGTGATACCACAGTGTACTGCCTTCTACTTGCAAAGCCGTGGGAGACACTTTGGTGACTTCAAACGGTCCTTCTCGTCTCGGTTCGTTCCAACGTCTCCGGAACTTTCTGATGTATACTCGATCTCCAGGCTTGATCTGATGTTCTGTTACCGGATTCTCCTCCTCCTTGGCTTTTTCCTGTTCAAATATAGTTCTATGTATAACAGTTAATTGTTGTATATATTCTTTTGTGCTTTGATCTGAACATTCTAGCGTAGGACCTCCTGATCCCCTGATCTTAGGTACCGGCATTACTCTTCCTGTCATCATTTCATGTGGGCTCAAATGTGTGATTCTGTTTTCCTGACTCCTGTATTGCATTAGAGCCAATGGCAGAGCATCTATCCAGTTTTTCCCTGTTTCACTGCAAATTTTGCTTATTTTAGCCTTAAGGGTCCCGTTTGCTCTCTCCACCATTCCTTGGGATTGAGGGTGATATACGCATCCAAACTTCTGCTTTATTCGGAGTGCCGAGAGTGTCTCTCTCAGTGCCCTTCCTATAAAAGCAGATCCATTGTCTGAACTTAATTGCGTGGGTATGCCAAATCTTGGGATAATTTCTTTTGACAGGAAGTTAATCACCGTTCCAGATCCTTGATCTTTGGATGGCGTTGCTTCTATCCATCTGCTGAATCTATCAATAATCACTAGCATGTATCTTTTCCCTCTTACCACCTTTCCCATATCCACATAGTCCATGCATAGATGTTTAAATGGTCCTTCAGGAATGGGTATATGCCCTATTGGGGCAGTAATGCCCTTCCTGATGTTATTCTGAGCACACACCTCACACTGACTTAGTATGTAGACAATCGAGTTTTGCAGGTATGGTGACCAGAATCCTTCCTTCTTGATCTTTCTAGCCACTTCTCCTCTCGCACAGTGGTCCACTCCATGCGCTTCGCTAATTAGTACGGTTAGTAATGATGTGGGTGCTATGACTAATCCCTCCCCATTTCTCCATATCCTGTCCTGTTGTCCCTGTAGTGCTCCTCTATCTTTCCACATTGCCTTTTCAGCTACAGAGGTTTCCTCCTGTAATTGTGCTACATCCTCTAATGTGATGTGAGGTTCGATATCCCCCGTACCTGGCCCTGGGTGCGGCCTTGCTATTTCTACTGGGGCTATCGTAGCCTCAATGCATCCTGACGCTTCTTTAGCTGCCTTGTCGGCTTTGGTGTTTCCCTGTGTGATGCTGTCTGCTCCCTTTTTATGCGCCTGACACTTAATTATGGCTAATTCCCTTGGACCCATCATGGCCCTTATTAAAGCCCTGATTTGACCTTCGTGTTGTATTGGTCCTCCTCCGCTTTTCCTAAATCCCCTTTGCTTCCATATTGCCCCGAACAGATGGCAGACCCCGTGGGCATAGGCTGAATCAGTATAAATTTCCAATGCTTCCCCGTTTGCTAGCTCACATGCTCTGGTCAATGCTTTAAGTTCTGCCAGTTGGGCTGAACAGGGCTGTTCACATTTCTCTGCTTCTATGACTTCAAGTGTTTCCCCTTTCTGTTCAACTATGGCATAGCCTGCGTGGTTTCCTAAGTGATCCCTGTAACATGAGCCATCTACATACAGTATCCTTTTCCCTTTTGTCACTAGTCCCTCTGCTCTTAAATCTTTTCTCAGTTTCATAAATGTTTTTGCTTCTCTTAAGCATTCATGTTCTTCTCCTTCATGAGGTAATGGCATGTAATCAGCTGGATTTACTCTGTTGCACTTTATAATCGTGATATCTGGAAATGTGGTTAGCATTCGATAATGATGGATCCTAGCAGGTGTCAGCACAAATTTTCCTTGCTCAATCAATTCAGCTACCTTATGGTATACATGTATGTTTATCGGATATCCCATTGTGACCGTAGCTGCCTTTTCGTACGCCCACCAAGCTGCTGCCAGGCCTTGATGGCACGGAGGGTATCCCATCGCTACGTCGTCTAGCTTGGTACTGTAATATGCTACAGCCTGCCTTCGTCTACCCTTGCAATTTTCCTGCATTAACATTGCTGTAGCAAATCCGGCTTCTCTGTTACTCACAAATAAGTCAAAGGGCTTGTCATAGGTCGGTAAGGCCAATGCTGGTGCCTGTGCCATTTCTCTTTTCACGTTTTCAAATGCGTCTGAAGCATCTTTATCCCATTTTAGTTTGGCTTTTAATTCGTCACACCCTGCCTCCTTCATTATCTTTCGTAGTGCCTGCGTTTTTTCGGCATAGCTTTCCACCCATTCTGAACTGAATCCTGTCATTCCCAAAAATGTCATCATTTGTCCCACCGTCTGTGGTTTCGGAACTTTTAGTACTGCTTCTATTTGCTGTGAAGCTATCTCCTTCTGTCCTGCTGATATTTCTCTTCCCAAGTATTCTACCTTTTTCTGGCACAGCTGCAGCTTTTTCCTGGAAACTTTATGACCCCCTTCTGCTAGTCTTTCCAATAGTTTTAAACTATCCTTCCTGCACTGTTCTTGTGTTCCTGTGCATAATAATAAATCATCCACATATTGTATCAGTGTTCCTTCCAACTGTATTCCTTCTAAATCTGCTCTCAACACCTGATTGAATACATGTGGGGAATGTTTAAATCCTTGGGGCATCCTATTGTATGTGTATTGTTTCCCCTCGTACGTAAATGCAAAGAGATACTGACTTTCTTGAGCTAGTGGCACACTAAAAAATGCCGAACATAGGTCTATTACAGTAAACCATCTACTTTCAGGTGGTATATTTGTCATCAAGGTATAAGGGTTTGGAACCTCTGCTGGCATATCTTCCACTACCTCATTAATTGCCCTTAGATCATGCACCAATCTCCATTTTTCTCCGTCCGCCTTTTTCACTGGTAGTAGCGGTGTATTACACCTGCTCCGGGTTTCTTTTAATACCCCTGCTTCTATCAATCCCTTAATTGTCCCTCTAATTCCTTCAATTGCTTCTGTCTTGATTGGGTATTGCGGCCTAAACGGCCCCTGACGTCCTATCTTTAATCTGACTTCAACTGGATTAGCGTTTTTGACCCTCCCTACATCCGTGTCCTGTCTGGACCACAACTCCTGCGGGAGGGAGTTCAAATCCTGCTCTAACCTCTCTCTCCACTCCAGTTCCTGTTTCTCGATTTGCACTCCTATTGTTATCTGCTTCGGTTTCCCAAGCATTTTAACATCCAAAATTATTTTCGTCATTTGTCCATTGCTGGACGTCCAAATATCTACATTGTCTGTCTGGACAAATTCTAAATCTTGTGCTCTCAACACCATTGGTCCTAGGTCTTTTGTTCTGTATCCCGGATTCACTTTCAATGTGACATGTGGCTCCGCCCCAGATACAGAGAACCATTTGTTAACCCATTCATTCCTAACAATTGTGAGGGCTACTCCCTCTAGTCCGATTAAAATACTTCCTGACTTTATTTCCTGTTCTCGTCCTGCCTCCCTTTCCCATTTCTCCTGTATCTCAGGTTCCTGCCCTTCATCAAATATCATTGTACTGTGTAATTCTGTTCTTGGCCATTTGGCTTGTGGAACCCAAGTGTTTATAAGCTTTCCCCAAACTTCCCATATCTGTTTTTTAACTTGTTCCTCTATATCTCCCAACCAATATACATTAACCCCTTCCTTTCCTGGTATTTCAAGTGGATACATTCCCATCAAATCAATTCCTTGTTCAGTGCATTCTAATTTCAGTCCTAAACCTAGGATTGCATCCCTTCCCAATAGATTTAAAGGAGTTTTATCACATACTAAAATAGGTACATGGGTTGTCTTATTTCCAATGGTAACAGGCACCGGCGTCGTCATTCGAGCTAATATTACTTTCCCCGAGAACCCCACAGTTTTTACAAACTGGTTTGACAATGGTAAGTGATCCGCATATTTCGTTTGCATGCACGTACATGTGGCGCCGGTGTCTATCATCATGGGGACCTCGATCCCTCCTACTCTAACGTTAACTATAGGTTCCTGCTCTGCAGTTTCTGTTATCTGTACGTACTGTCCTACCATTTCGGGGTTCTCTGGGCCTCCCTATGGGGAATTCTGATGGTTTACCGGCCCTTGAAACATCGGGATGCTGTTTGGCGACCCTTGGATCAGTTGTTGGCCTGTCTGCTGCTGGTTTTCTCCCTGTCTGGGGAAATTCCGCGGGCAATTCCTTTTTATGTGCCCTGCCTCCCCGCACCCCCAGCACACACCTGAAGGGCCAGGCAGTGGTCCCTGTCTCGGAGTCTGATGATTAACCTGTCCCTGTCCTCTCTGATTCTGATAGGGTGGCCTACCACCTCCCTGTCCTTTCCCATTTCTATTCCAGTCAGTCTGACTTTGCAGGGCGTATGGGTTTTGATAATTTAGGCCATAGGCTCCTGGGTTCATGGACAGTGGGAAGGCAGAAATGTTATAGGTTATGACGGGCTGGCCTCCATCTCCGCTCCCCCCTTTGATTAGTGCAGGTATTTCCTCTGGCTTTTTCTCCACCATCATTGGTGCTATTTTTCTGGGTGCGAGATCCTCTTTTGCCTTCAGTTTATCCTTGCTTTTGATCTCCTCCAACTGTGCCTGAAGGAGTTTACGTTGTACCTCCTTCAGCTGTTTGTCTGCATTCTTTTCATCTTTGCGATGTCTCTCTACTGCATGGGCAACATAATCCACAAACTCTCGGTAATTTTTTGAGTCCAAGCCCACCACTTCCTCCAGCCTTGTCTTAGCTGGGGCTGGCAAGCCCTCTAGGATTGCAGCCCGGAACATGGAATTGGTCAGTGGGTCTATTAAAATGTCCCTCTCCGTGTCCCTTCTCCACCTTTTTAATTGATTCTCCACATACACAGCTGCATTCTCCTCCTCACCCAGTGGCTCTCCCTTTAGGGTTTTTACATCCATTCGATTGGGGTACATATCCCGCAGTGCCTGCCAGATGTCTTGGCGGTACTGGTCCATTAGTATCCCATCCACCGCTGGGTTATAAGCTGCGGTCAGGATGCCAGCACGTCTCATTACTTCCGCCATTTGGTCCATTCCTAGCACCTTTGTCAGGAGAGCTTTGATGTCGCCCAGTGCCATCCTTTTTCCCACCATCCCTGCCTCCAACTGTCCAATCCACCTTCCAGCCCCATCCAAAATATTGGGTAATTCATTAATTAAATTAGGCAAATCCTGACCTGACCAAGGGATATACTGCGGTCTGCCACCCTTCAGAATCACCGGGAATACCCTTTTCCCTCTCCTATCCACATCTGGAAACTTTACAGGTGGGTGCCTTTCCCGCCTTCGTCATCTGTTCTATGTCATATTCTCCCTCAAAATTCATTGTGCCTGATATAACTGGGTACAGTCCCATGGAGCTCTGTTTCTCTAAGTATGGGGGTGGGGCTACGTTTGGATCTTCCAATTTTGCTTTTTCCTCAAGTTGTACTGGCCTCTGCATTCTACCTCCCCTCCATACCCCTCTTCTCTCTTTCCCTTCTTGTTGGAATAGGGCTAATATCTCTAACTCCTTTTCTCGCTTTTCCCTTCTTTTGCTCGATTTATCCTTAATCTTATAGTTCTTTATCATTCCCTTCTGGTCCTCACACCTCTCTATGGACCATGTGCCTTCCTCCGGCCACTGTGTATTGCTCTTATTTGTTCTTTTGGCCCATTTTTTAGAGACGTGTTCTATATCTCCCCTAAGGGCTGGGAACTTATCCCCTAATATCTCCACTGGTGTCTTAACTTGGTGCGCCATTACTCGTCTTTTTGGATCACTGTCGCAATTTTTGTCACTTAATCTGTCAGAGTTAGGTATCACAGTGATTATTACTTGCTGTATTGTTTTTCCGTGCTCAGTCCCCTGTTTACCTTTCCTTTGGATTTCTTTTGCCACTATCTGTAATTCTAACCGGGGTCCTGATATCCACTTCCCCGTAGTCCCCTGTCCTGGCACTATCTTCCTCTCCCGGGCCAGAGGGTAGTAGGTTTTCACTTGCTCGTCTATGTGTATAAGAATCCTGTATCGGTCAGATCCCTTTATTAATTTCTCTAGGGTTTCCAATTTTATTTCGTCTATCCAATTCCTATCGACTACTCTTTCCCACTTTACATACGGCCACTCATTCTTTATCTCCTCTAAGTTAATTATGTGTGTAATCTTTTTCCAATCCAGTGTTGCTTCCGTTTTTGTTATTATTCAAAGATTAGTTATTTTCAATCTTGTCACCAGGCAGTTTTGTCAGGGTAATTTTTCAAGTTGTTAGTTATTACCCTACCTATATTCCGACTCTCTCTCTTATTTCTGTCCTTCACGCTGTTGTCTCAGACCAGTTTGTTCAAACTGGTCTTTTACTTCCTCTATTCTAGCTGCTACTCCCCTTTCCTGTGGTTAAAATCCACTCCTGTGCTTTTGGCTACTGTATTAGGTCAGAGAGTGATCTCTCACTGATCTCTCTCCCTCTCGGTTGACGTCCCTTACCCGAGGTCCTGGGTAGGTTTGGACTGGCAGATTTTCCCACACTTACTCTCTTCTGGGCAAGTCGTGACCTGAAAAACCCGCTCCAAACCGCTTGACTTAACCTAATTGCATTACTTTAGCTTTCGGCCTTTTTCCCGTCTCACTTTTTACCCATTCACAGACAATACAGTATTCGCAGCGCGCTTTTGCATGCAAAAATTCTGCTCTTCGGATCAGACTCAGTCTCTCAAAATTTTTACACAATTTGGTTTTACCTGTGCAGGATATCTTTTTGGGTTGGGGAGATCCAGGACCAGCAGAGAGCCGGGTGCACCGGGCCTCGAGAAAACCCCTTTCTGACAACAAGGATTTACATGCATGCAAGTCTGCTTACCTTGTTGACAGAAGGCCGGCTGGGGACTTCTCGGTTCCGGTTGGACCACCGTCTCCGCTACTCCTTCCAGATGCTTTTCTGGGCGATCTCTCACCAACCCTGCTAAGCAGCGCCAATTTTGTCGTGGTTCCCCAGGACGACAATTCGTTTACATCGGTTTAAAACAGAGAGTCTGAGCAGCGATCTTTCAAGCAAAAGACTTTATTTCTCAGCATAAGAGATAAAGCCGGGAGCGTCCGGAAAACTCCAAAGAGCTCTTGGGCTTACAATCTTTTATGTACATTTCAGCCTCCTATCTCAAGATCCTTATCTCCCTTTTACTGCCTGTCCTTGGTTGTAATCTTACCCTACAGCCCGCTCTTTCTTTGGCCATCATTATTTTTAGTTGACACTTTATCTGTTTTCTTTGCAATCGGTCGTTCACTGTTATATCTCTTCGTTTCTTAAACCATGGTGGTAATAACTCTTGCTCTTATCTGAACTTTTCTGTTTGTACAATAATCGTGGTTTTGTAAGCTAAGGCGAATGTGTTTAGAAGAAAAGACATCCCCCCTGCTGATTTATAGTCTACTAATGTGTTTTTAGAAGAAAACATTCTCTCTGCTATTAAGTTGAACCACCGAGCAGTCTTTCTTGTTTTCTTAAGTGACTATTGTCTGCTTTTGCTAATCAGTGACTGCTATATTACTTCTTTAGTTCTTCTAGTTCCTCCACTTTAATCATATCGACTACACTTGATTATATTAGGTCACACGAAGTTACTTTAGGTTACATATCCATCTCACTATTCACCTAAATCTACTTTATCATTTCACTAAGACCTAAATCTACTTTATCATTTTACTAAAACCTGTGAATCTGAATTCCATACTAAACTCATACAATATCCAGTACAATTTCCCTTACAAGTGAATCTGAATTTCATACTAAACTCATACAATATCCAGTACAATTTCCCTTACAAGTGAATCTGAATTTCATACTAAACTCATACAATATCCAGTACAATTTCCCTTACAATACACAGAGAGAAAGAGACAGAGAGACACACAGATACACAGAGAGATAGAGACACAGAGAGACGCACAGATACACAGAGAGATAGAAACAGAGAGACACACAGATACACAGAGAGATAGAGACAGAGAGACACACAGATACACAGAGAGATAGAGACAGAGAGACACACAGATACACGGAGAGATAGAGACACAGAGAGACACACAGATACACAGAGAAATAGAGACAGAGAGACACACACATAAACACACGAACAGAGAAATACAGAAAGAGAGTTTGGCAAAGTCAGATTTAATTTTCCATTCAATATTTATTTAAAAATTCAGAGAATATTTGACAGGAAAATTGATTTTAAAGTTAACAAAAGTGAATCTGACCTTTGAGCTTCACAGTGAGATCAGAACCCCCCCCCCCCCCCCCCCGCTCTGAGCTGCCCAATATCTGTACAGCTGTACCAGACACCAGAAAGAGAAAACCAGAGCTCAACATCACGGGAAATGAACAATTGTGAATAAGGAACGAGAAAAGTTATTAATTTATACCTGAGATTTAAACTACAGGAAAACTATTCACTACAATTACATTACAACAAAAGTTACCTTCTACATTTCACACTGAAAACTGAACTACCGCCCACAATTGTCTCAGTGACAGATTCAGAATGATAAACTGAGAGAATTTCACTGTTGGAGTCACCGACAGCAGATATTGTATTTGTGTCAATCAGGAATCTTAATAATCAGCTGAGGGAAATCTACACCGTCCAAAATTCAACCCATCACTTGATCTGTAAAAGAAAGATACAATAATGAAGCAGATGTTTATGATGCGGGACATTAATGTTAGAGTTTTTAATCAATGAATCATTTAGAGATATTTCAAATCCCTTCTGTCAGTTTGACAATCCACTCTGACACCAGTCACATTTCACACTCTCTGCTCAGTCCTGTGTTGGGGGGGAGGTGTTTAGTGTGGGATCAGTGTTTGCTTTTCTCAAACCGCAGTGATATTCCCAACAAGGGCAAGAGGTTTCAGTGTTTAAAAATGTAAAGATTTCAGAACAAAACTAGACAGAGAGTGATGAGGCCTCACACCTTCAATGTAGTGATTCCCCCAATCTTTCCTTTTGTATATTGCTTCCTTCCTCTGTCTGAAGTATTGGAGACGTCGACATCACTGAAACAATACAATCTCTCGGGACAATCACTGTAAACAGCTTCTGGAAGCAAAGTTAACACTTTAATCACCCAAAAAGGTGAATGTCCATTCAAACACCTCCCTCCCCATATCCTTGTAAATGCAAAGATAACTCCCATTTCCCCAAAGCAGGAAGATGTGAAATGGAAACATCTTCAGCTTTTTACACACTGCACTTTTCCACGGACCAAAATGTTTCAAAACATTTGCTGAAGTTTTGTTTTAAACTCTTTATCAATGTCCTTCCAGGTTTAGTGTGAAGGTTTGTGTTCCACACTGAGCCCCTCTCAGTCTCCACACGGAGCTTGTGTGTGTGCTGATGCTCCTGTCATTTTGGATGGATACTGTGTGAAGCTGCATTCTCTCCCAGTGAGTTTCTGATCTACTTCACTCTCTCTGCGGCTGGAGCAATGTCCAGCAGGCAGCAGAGGATGGCAGTGTATCACTGTCAGCACAATATAGACAAACAGCCTTTAGCAAGAGAGGCTTTGACCCTTTTTCAAACCAAATCCCCAATTTGATGTTTCCAGCTGCGCTGTTTACAATGCTGCTGAATATTGTGTGTCTTTGGTAAACTGGGATGTGTAGCTTTCAGTCACATTAAGTGGTCAATAAATACGTCCACACTGTGTATATCTTTCTGTGTGTGTGTGTCAGCGTGCATGTGTGTCAATGTATTTAAATCTCAAAGGAAAATAGGAGCAGGTGTAGGCCATTTGGCCCATCGATCCTGCGCCAGCATTCAAACAGATCATGGTGCACGTACGCACACAAAACACGCACACACCAACACACACAAAACACGCACACACACAAAGCACGCACACACACATAAAACACGCACACACACAAAACACGCACACACACAACAAACACACATAAAACACACACAAATCACACACACAAACACAATAAACACACACACACCAAACACACAGTTAGCACTGCTGCCTCACAGTGCCAGGGACTCGGGTTCGGTTCCCGCCTTGGGTCACTGTCTGTGCGGAGTTTGCACGTTCTCCCCGTGTCTGCGTGGGTTTCCTCCGGGTGCTCCGGTTTCCTCCCACAGTCTGAAAGACGTTCTGGTTCGGGTGCATTGGCCGTGCTAAATTCTCCCTCCGCGTCAGGGAGACTAGCTCGGGTAAATGCATGGGGTTATGGGGATAGGGCCTGAGTGGGATTGTGGTCGGTGCAGACTCAATGGGCCAAATGGCCTCCTTCTGCACTGTAGGAGTCTAGGATTCTATGAAAACACACAGAAACAGATATTCTCACCCAGTAACACTCAGACGCACACAGTAATAAACACACACGGAAACATGTCCACGCACACACACAAACACGCATGCACACACACACAAACATACTCACACACACACATGCATGCACACACACACACACAAACAGACAGACACACACAAACATACACACACACACACAAACACACACACACACACAAACACACACACACACACAAACACACACACAGATTCCTATTTTATTTCACACAATCGATTTGCGTCTTGAACATGCTGAATGATTGGGCTTCCAAATCCCCCTGGAATAGAAAATTCCAAAGATTCACCACCCTCTGAGTGAAGAAATTCCTCCTCATCTCAGTCTTCAATGGTCTGACCCTGATTCTGAGATTGTGTCCCCTGGTTCTAGTCTCACCAGCCAGGGGAAACATCCAATCTACATCCACCCTGTCACACCCTGTAAGAATTTTAAGTCTGTTTCAATGGGATCGCCTCTCATTCTTCAAGGGTTCAAGGCCGACTTCCGGACTTGATGGCCATGGAAGGTGTGCTCATAACGGGGCCAAACAGCTGGATTACCAAAAAGTAAATCCTGCCGGATCATGTATCAGTAAACTCTGCCCGAAACCTCTCTCAGTTATTACAATCTGGGCCTGGTATCAGTAATCGCTGCCCGAAACCTCTCTCAGTTATTACAATCTGGGCCTTGTATCAGTAAACTCTGCCCGAAACCTCTCTCAGTTATTACAATCTGGGCCTTGTATCAGTAAACTCTGCCCGAAACCTCTCTCAGTTATTACAATCTGGGCCTTGTATCAGTAAACTCTGCCCGAAACCTCTCTCAGTTATTACAATCTGGGCCTTGTATCAGTAAACTCTGCCCGAAACCTCTCTCAGTTATTACAATCTGGGCCTTGTATCAGTAAACTCTGCCTGAAACCTCTCTCAGTTATTACAATCTGGGCCTTGTATCAGTAAACTCTGCCTGAAACCTCTCTCAGTTATTACAATATGGGCCTTGTATCAGTAAACTCTGCCTGAAACCTCTCTCAGTTATTACAATCTGGGCCTTGTATCAGTAAACTCTGCCCTAAACCACTCTCAGTTATTACAATCTGGGCCTGGTATCAGTAAACTCTGCCCTAAACCACTCTCAGTTATTACAATCTGGGCCTTGTATCAGTAATCCCTGCCCGAAACCTCTCTCAGTTATTACAATCTGGGCCTGGTATCAGTAATCTCTGCCCTAAACCTCTCTCAGTTATTACAATCTGGGCTTTGTATCAGTAATCTCTGCCCAAAACCTCTCTCAGTTATTATAATCTGGGCCTGGTATCAGTAATCTCTGCCCTAAACCTCTCTCAGTTATTACAATCTGGGCCTTGTATCAGGAATCTCTGCCCTAAACCTCTCTCAGTTATTACAATCTGGGCCTTGTATCAGTAAACTCTGCCTGAAACCTCTCTCAGTTATTACAATCTGGGCCTGGTATCAGTAATCTCTGCCCTAAACCTCTCTCAGTTATTACAATCTGGGCCTTGTATCAGGAATCTCTGCCCTAAACCTCTCTCAGTTATTACAATCTGGGCCTTGTATCAGTAAACTCTGCCTGAAACCTCTCTCAGTTATTACAATCTGGGCCTTGTATCAGTAAACTCTGCCCTAAACCACTCTCAGTTATTACAATCTGGGCCTGGTATCAGTAAACTCTGCCCTAAACCACTCTCATTTATTACAATCTGGGCCTTGTATCAGTAATCCCTGCCCGAAACCTCTCTCAGTTATTACAATCTGGGCCTGGTATCAGTAATCTCTGCCCTAAACCTCTCTCAGTTATTACAATCTGGGCCTTGTATCAGTAAACTCTGCCCCAGTACACCAGAGACTGAAAGCAAGCATGCAGCTACAGCAAACAGTTAGGAAGGCAAATGATATGTTGGCCTTCATTGCAAGAGAACTTGAGGAAAGGAGCAAGGATGTCTTACTGCAGCTGTACAGGCCCTCGGTGAGACCACACCTGGAATATTGTGTACAGTTTTTGTCTCTGTATCTATGAAATGCTGCACTTACCATAGAGGGAGAGCAGCGGAGGCACACCAGACTGATTCCTGGGATGGCAGGATTGTCGTATGAGGAGAGATTGAGTCGACTGGGCCTGTATTCACTGGAGTTCCGAAGAATGAGAGGGGATCGAATTGAAATGTATAAATTCTGACCGGGCTGGACTGACTGAATACAGGGATGTTGTTTCCTCCAACTGAGGGGCTGAGGGGGTGGGGAGAGGGGCGGTGGGGGGGGGGGGGCGGGGGGAGAGGCTGGAACAAGGGGTCACAGATGGTGAAACTTTGCAATATGTTTAATCTGTAGAAACCTATCCATCTCAGTCTGTGAACGATGACTGAGCCTCCACAGCCCTCTGGGATAGGGAATTCCAAAGATTTACCATCCTGGAAGCACATGGAATTCAGGAAAACTTGGCGAGATGGATCGGAAACTGGTTTAGTAATTGGACACAAAGGGTGGTGTTGGAAGGCTGTTTGAGTGGCTGGAGGCCGGTGTCCAGTGGTGCACCACAAGGCTCCGTGCTGGGGGGCTTATTGTTGTTATACATAAATGAGACAGATGATAATGTGGGGGCAATGATAAGCAAGGTTCCAGATGACACCAAGATTGGTAGGATGGTTAAGAGTGAAGAAGTGAATAGTGAAGAATGTGGAGTTTGCACATTCTCCTCGTGTCTGCGTGGGTTTCCTCCGGGTGCTCCGGTTTCCTCCCACAGTCCAAAGATGTGCGGGTTAGGTTGATTGGCCAGGTTAAAAAAATTGCCCCTTAGAGTCCTGAGATGCGTAGGTTAGTGGGATTAGTGGGTAAATATGTGGGGGTAGGGCCTGGGTGGGATTGTGGTCGGTGCAGACTCGATGGGCCGAATGGCCTCCTTCTGCACTGTAGGGTTTCTATGGTTTCTATGATGAAGGTTGTAGGTTACAGGAAGATATCGCTGGGTGGGTCAGATAGGCAGAGCAGTGGCAGATGGTATTTGACCCTGATAGGTGCGAGGTGATGCACTTTGGAAGCAGTAACAAGGCAAGGGAGTATTTAATGAGTTGCAGGACACTGGGAAGCTCAGAGGAACATATGGATCTTGGGCAATTATTCACAGATCCCTGAAGGCAGCAGAGCAGGTGAATCAAGTGGGAAAGAAGGCAGATGAGACACTTGCTGTAAACTAGAGGGCATAGGTTTAAGGTGAGAGGGGAGAGATACAAAAGGGTCCAGAGGGCAATTCTTTTCACACAGAGGGTGGTGAGTGTCTGGAATGAGCTGCCAGGGGCAGTAGTAGGGGCGGGTACAATCTTATGTTTTGAAAAGCATTTAGACAGTTACATGGGTAAGATTGGTATAGAGGGATATGGGCGAAACACAGGCAATTGTGATTAGCTTCATGGTAAAAACTGGGCGGCATGGACAAGTTGGGCCAAAGCGCGTTTCCATGCTGTAAACCTCTATGACTCGACCCTGCTGAGCCCTGTAAGAATTGTCCAAGTTTGAATGAGGTCACCTCTCATGCTTCTCAAGTGCATAAAGTAAAAGTCCATTTTCTTTCCTCAGAGGACAATCCCTCCATCCCAGGAATTAATGCGGTGAAATGTCATTGAAGTCCCTCTCGGACAAGAATGTCTTTCCTTAGGTAAGAGGATAAAACTGTACACAACACTCCGTGTGTGGTTTCACCACTAATTCAGCCTCTCCCACATCCCCTTGAAGAGTCTACATCCTCCTCACAACTCACACTTCCACCTGCTTTCATGTCATCTGCAAACTCGGAAATATTACATTTGATCCCAAACGTCCAAATCAGTGATATGGATTGTGAATAGCTGGGCTCCCGAGTACTGATCCTTGTGATAAGCCGCTGGTCACAGCCTGCCACCCTGAAAATGACCCATTTGTACCTAAGCTCTGTTTTCTGTCCGTTAACCATTTCTCAATTCATGCCAGTATTATCAGGGTAAATACGTTGCATCACGGGGATAGGGCCTGGGTGGGAATGTTGTCAGCGCAGGCTCGATGGGCTGTATGGCCTCCTTCTGCAATGTCGGGATTCCATGATTCTAATATGTACATACGTCAGTGAAGGTGGCAGGGCACTTTGAGAGAGCAGTAAATGAAGTATATGGTATCCCAGCTTTTATTAATGGAGGGTTTGAGGACAAGAGTAAGGAGTTCATATTGAACTTGTATAAGACACTTGTTAGGCCTCATCTGGAGACTGCGCCCAGTTCTGGGCACCATACTTGAGGAGGGATGTGAAGACATTGGAGAGAGTGCAGAGGAGATTCACAAGAATGATCCCAGGGAATAAGATCCGTAGCTACGAGGGTAGATTGGAGAGGTTGGGACTGTTTTCCTTGGAGGAAAGAAGGCTGAGGTGAGACTTGAAAGAGAGATTCAAGATCCTAAGGGGTATCCACAGGTTAAAGAGTGAGAAACTCTTCCCTCTCAAGAGATGGTCATGAACTAGAGGGCACAGATTCTAAATGATGGGGAAATGGATCAGAAGTGAAGTGAGGAAAAGCACTTCATCAAGAGGGTGTTTGGAATCTGGAACAATCTTCCTGAAAGCCTGTTCCAATATTCAATAAGATCCTGGCTGATCTGTGATCTAACTCTCTGTCTCTTAACCCCTTGGACTAAGGAAAATCTATCAACCCCAGATTATAAATAATAACAAGTGACTGAGCATCAATAGCCATTTGCAGAAGATTGTTTCAAACTAACTCCACACCACATCTGGCAATGTTTCCATTTCTACAATTCTAAAATTCTAAACTGAGGCTAACATTCAAATATTCCCAAATCCTGGAGTTCCCAGCCAGCAGAAAAACTTGTTCTTTATCAGCCTCTCCCTTTCCCTCATTATTTTCAATGTTTGATTAAATCAGCCCCCAACTTAAATTCCAGCGGTTAAGAATAATGTTTAATCTGCACTGTTCATCAAATGTTCCCAACACAAATACTGGAATGGGCTAAATACAGAGTAAAATTCCCTCTGCTCTGTCCAAGGAATGTTTCATCACATATTATTATTTTGAAGTTTAGGAAAAACAGGAATCAAATTGCTCAGCATCCCAGTGTGGCCTCCTGTTTATTTCAATCAGCCCTTCACATTCAAACATGAAGTTGAAGCTTCGAATACTGTCTGTGGCAGCGTTTGTGGATTCAGTTGTTCTCCTGCTTTTTCACTTGTCTGAAGGATTTGAATTATAGACATTGTTTAATCATTCCTTTCTCTCAGCACATGGAACTTGTGAATCTTCAAGGCAGACAATCTCATGTAATTAACAACAAACTGCATCTTTATTCATCCGTCCATTTCCTATCTCTGAATGGATCACACACATTTCCAGAATGCAGGAAGCTCTCAATGGAAACTGCTTCCAATTATTCCCCAATACAATTGTTCACACTTTACTGTGAACTACATTCCACTGACATTCCCAAAGCAGCCACAGAAAAGTGACTGGTTATTTTAAACATTGAACCTGAACTATTTGAACTGATGATTCACTCACATTGTACAGAAATGTTGATCCTGTTTTGATGAGAGTGATCAGATTAACATTGTAACATGAAGACAGCCTCCGTACTGAGATTAACCACATTTACAACAATTCCGCAATATCAGATCCATTGCTGTGTGTATTGTGTGAATCCAGCTGTGAAATATCTGGACATTTGGAGCTTCCACTGTTTCTGTCATTTCATCATTTATTAAAGTACGTTGTTCTATCCCTTTTAAATCTAAGTTGTGTCAGTTTACATTTCCCTGCACTGAAACCTCTCCACCAGTTTTGTCCATGTACAAAATATGAATAACTCTTTGCAATGTGATGTTTCCAGCTGCGCTGCTTACAATGCTGTCTAATGTTTTGTGTCATCGGCAAACCAGGATGTGTAGCATTCAGTCACATTAAATGGTCAATAAATATGTCAATACTGTGTATATCTTTCTGTGTGTGTGTCTGTGTCTGTGTGTGTGTGTGTGTGTGTGTGTCTGTGTGTGTGTGCCTGTGTGTGTGTCTGTGTGTGTGTGTGTCTGTGTGTGCGTGTGTCTGTGTGTGTGTGTCTGTGTGTGTGTGTGCGTCTGTGTGTGTGTGTGTCTGTGTGTGTGTGTGTCTGTGTGTGTGTGTGTGTGTGTCTGTGTGTGTGTGTGCGTCTGTGTGTGTGTGTGTGTCTGTGTGTGCCTGTGTGTGTGTCTGTGTGTGTGTCTGTGTGTGTCTGTCTGTGTGTGTGTGTGTCTGTGTGTGTGTGTGTGTCAGCATGCATGTGTGTCAATGTATTTGAATCTCAAATATGTGCAGTTGGAGGCCATTTGACCCATCGCGCCTGCTCCCCCACTCAAACAGATCATGACAAACACACACACACAGACACACACACACACTCATAGACACACACACAGACGCACTCACAGAGATACAGACACACACACACTCATAGACACACACACACAGACAAAGAGAGAGACACACAGACACTCACAAACACACACGCAGAGAGACACAAACACACACTCACAGACACACATGCACAAAGACACAGAGACAGACACACACACAGACACACACACACTCACAGACACACGCAGAGAAACACAATCACACACACAGAAACACACATTGAAATAGACACTTGCACACACTTAGAAACTGTCTCTCTCTCTCACACACACACACACACAAAGAAATACAAAACCATAAGCGCACCGACACTCTCATTCCTATTTCTGTTTTACTCCTCAATGCCCCAACTAAAAAGTACTGGGATCTGAACTTGAAATGCTGGAACTGATCATGGAGGAACGAGTGGGGCCTAACAGACACTGAGAAGTTAACTTGTGTGTGAATCATAGAATGGTGACAGCACAGGAGGCCATTCAGCCCGTCAAGCCTGGATCGACACACTGCAAGAGCAGTTTCACTATTCCCAATCCTCCACCCTCTCCCCGTAACCCTGTCAATATTTTCCCTTCAGCTTCCCATTCAATTTCCTCTTGATGGAATCTTCTCCCACCTCTGACTCAGGCAGAACATGATGTGGAGATGCCGGCGTTGGACTGGGGTAAACAGAGTAAGAAGTTTAACAACACCAGCTTAAAGTCCAACAGCTTTATTTGGTAGCAAAAGCCACACAAGCTTTCGGAGCTCCAAGCCCCTTCTTCAGGTGAGTGGGAATTCTGTTCACAAACAGGGCATATAAAGACACAGACTCAATTTACATGAATAATGGTTGGAATGCGAATCCTTACAGCGAATCAAGGCAGAACATTCCAGATACCAGCAGTCACTACGTTAAAAACATTTCCTCATCACAGATTCATACAGTGCAGAAGAGACCCTTCGGCCCATCGAGTCTGCACCGACACGTGAGGACCACCTAACATACCGACCTCACCCCATTTACCAGCACTTGGCCCATAGCCCTGAATGTGATGATGTGCCAAGTGCTTATCCAGCTACTTTTTAAAGGATGTGAGGCAACTTGCCTCTGCCAACCTCCCAGGCAGCGCATTCCAGACTGTCACCACCCTGTGGGTAAAACAGATTTTCCTCACATCCCCCCTAAACCTCCTGCCCCTCACCTTGAACCTATGTCCCCTCGTGACTGACCCTTCAACTCAGGGGAACAGCTGCTCCCGATCCACACTCTTCATGTCTCTCATAACCTTGTCCACCTCAATCAGGTCGCCCCCTCAGTCTTCTCTGCCCCAATGAATACAACACAACCCTACTCAACATCTCATTTTTAATTTTGTTTATTAGTGTCACAAGTAGGCTTGCATTAACACTGTGAAGTTACTGTGAAAATTCCCCAGATGCCACACTCTGGTGTTCGGTTACACTGAGAGAAAATTTACCACGGCCAATGCACCCTAACCAGCACATCATTCACACTGTGGGAGGAAACCGCAGCACCCAGAGGAAAGCCACGCAGACTTCCGGGATCGGCGCAGACATGATGGGCCGAATGGCCTCCTGCTGTTCTGTGATTCGAGAACACCCTTTGTGTGAAGACGTGTTCCTTAATTTCACTTTGAAAGGGTTTCAGAATATTTTTAATATTTCAGACAATGATCCCAGTCCCAGACTCCACAACCAGCAAGAAACATTTCTCTTTCTCTCTCCTATCAGTTTCCATTATTCTCCTGACAACTTTGATCAAATTATCCCTGACACTCCAAACTTCCCGGGAATACAACCCTCGTTTGTGTCTCCATAGCTGCGTCTCTGTCACATTTAAAATACTAATGTTACCTCAGCGAGGAGACAACTCTGTCAGAAATATCTCAGTGCTGCGCTCACATCAAATGGCCACTGGGAAGAAAGGCCAAATGGCTGACTGATATTTGTGGATATTTTTCACAGATTCCCAGGGAGGGAGAGGGAGAGATGGAGAGAGGGACAGAAGACACAGACATAGAGAGTGAGAAAAAGAAATAAACACAGAATTACCTTGGGCCCATTTAGTTTCTATTTTCTCTGCTCTCCTCAACTTCTTGTCTGAACTCCACATGCCTCCTTCTGCCCTGTAACAATTCTGTGATCCTGTGATGGGATAAACAGACCGAGGGAGGAAATATGAAGGTCTGCAGCATCTTTGAGAGTGGATTAATTGCGGGAATGAGGGATGTGAGCTCCAGGGTGAGGTTGGAGAAACGGGGCTTGTTCCCCTTGAGGGGAGATTTGCTCGAGATGTACAAGATTAGGACAGGTTTCGATAAAGTCGATAAAGGAAAGCTGTTGCCGTGAGCTGATTGGGTTCAGGGATGACGGGGAGACACAATTTAAAGTTTCAGGAGAGACGCAGTGAGGAAAAACATCTTTCACACACACACACAGAGCCTGGGAATGTGTTTGGACGCACGGCCTATGAGGATGGTGGAAGCGGAGATGATGAGTGAATGACAGGGATGGAGAGGTGACACTAGGAGAGGCAATGGCCTAGTGCTATTATCTCCAGACTATTAATCCAGAAACTCAGCCAATGTTCTGGGGACCTGGGTTTGAATCCCACCAATTGGAATTCAATAAAAATATCTGGAATTAAGAATCTACTGGTGACCATGAAACTATTGTCGATTGTCGGAAAAACCCATCTGGTTCACTAATGTCTTTTAGGGAAGGAAATCTGCCGTCCTTAGGTAGTCTGGGCTACGTGTGACTCCAGAGCCACAGCAATGCGGTTAACTCTCAACTGCCCGCGAAGAGCAACTCGATGCAATAAATTCTGTTCAGCCAGCGATGCCCATGTCCCACCAAAGAATTAAAGAAAACTTCAATCAACTCACTCCTGAACCTTCTAAATCCCAGGGATACAGAATAAATCTCCATCGAAACTGTCCTGTGACAAAATACACCACAGAGTTAGAAACACAGTCAATGCCTCGACTTTCTCAGAAGATGAAGGAAATTGGGCATGTCAGCTATAACTCTCACTAACTCATTCTTCCTGGTTGTATCACAGCTCGGTCTGGCTCCTGTTCTGCCCAAGACCGCAAGGATCTACAAAAGGTCATGAATGTAGCCCAATCCATCACGCAAACCGGCCTCCCATCCACTGACTCTGTCTACACTTCCCGCTGCCTCGGAAAAGCAGCCAGCATAATGAAGGACCTCACCCACCCCGGACATTCTCTCTTCCACCTTCTTCCGTCGGGAAAAAGATACAAAAGTGTGAGGTCACGTACCGACCCACTCAAGAACAGCTTCTTCCTGCTGCTGGCAGACTTTTGAATGGACCGACCCTGCATTAAATTGATCTTTCTCTCCACCCGAGCTATGACTGTAACACTACATTCTGCACTCTCTCGCTTCCTTCTCTATGAACAGTATGCTTTGTACGTATAGCGCGCAAGAAACAAGACTTTTCACTGTATACTAATATGATAATAATAAATCAAATCAAAACAATTAATCAAGTCAAAGTATTTACCCTGCTAATCCCCCTAAGACTATGGGGAAATTTAGCATGGCCAATCCACCGAACCCGCACATCTTTGGGCTGAGAGAAGGAAGAGCGGCACTCGGAGGAAACCCATGCAGATAGTGACCCGAGGCTGGATATGAACTTGTGTCCCTGGTGCTGTGATACAGCAGTGCTAACCACTGGTGCCACCGTGCTGCCCGCTCCTGTTTGGGAGCTTCACCAGGTTGACACCTCATTTTTAAGGGATGCCAGGTTGACCCCGTGGCTTGATGGTAATGGTTGAGTGGGGAATGAATCATTCTCTGTTACCTGCAGTGTCCTGGACATTGAGAGAAACTGACACTCAGACACATAAAACAACAACCTGCATTGATATAGCACCTTGAACAGAAACGTCCTCAGATGCTTCACAGGATCCTGGAGTGAAAAATTAGAAGCCGAGTCACAGGCGAGTTTAGGGACAAAAGAATTGCCCCAAAGGTCTGGTCAAAAAGGGGTTGTTTTGAGGAAGTGTCTGAATGGTGGAAAGGGAGGGATGAAGACAGAGTTTTGGGAAGGAATTCCAGAGTTGGAGCCACACAGTTGAACTGCAGACCCCAATGGTGAAAGGATTAAAATGGGAGATGGTCAGGGAGCCAGGATTAAAGGAAAACAGATATCAGAGGATGGTGGGACTGGGGGATATAGGGAGGGTTCATTTACAGAAGACAGTACCAAACTTTAACCACATCTCGTGTGAAGAAGTGCTTCCTAATTTAGCTTTGAAAGAAGTTTAGAAGTTTATTTATTTGTGTCACAAGTCGGCTTACATTAACACGGTAATGAAGTTACTGTGAAAATCCCTTAGTCGCCACACTCTGGCGCCTGTTCGGGTAACACTGAGGGAGAATTTAGCATGGCCAATGCACCCTAAACAGCACGTCTTTCAGACTGAGGGAGGAAACCGGAGCATCCGGAGGAAACCCACGCAGACACAGGGAGAACATGCGGACTCCGCACAGACAGGAATAAATGAATCTTTTTCTAAGCAGCAGGCAGTGACGAGTGGGGTCCCGCAGGGGTCAGTTCTTGGGTCCCAGCTATTCACAAAACACATCAGTGATTTGGATGAGGGAACCAAATGTAATATTCTCAAGTTTGCTGATGAGACGAAACTTGGTGGGAATGTGAGTGATGAGGAGGATGTGAAGAGGCTTCGGGGTGATTTAGACAAGTTGAGTGAGTGGGGAAATACATGGCAGATGCAGAATAATGTGGATAAATGTGATGTTATCCACTTTGGACGGAGGAAGAGAATGGCAGAGTATTAGTTGAATGGTGATAGATTGGGAAATGTTGTACAAAGGGACCTGGGTATCTGAGAACACCAGTCACTGAAAGCAAGCATGCAGCTACAGCAAGCAGTTAGGAAGACCAATGGGATGTTGGCCTTCATTGCAAGAGGGTTCGAGTAGAAGAGCAAGGATGTCTTACTGCAGCTGGACAGAGCCTCGGTGAGACCACACCTGGAGTCTTGTGTACAGTGTTCCTCTCCTTATCTGAGGAAGGATGTACTTGCCACAGAGGGAGAGCAGTGAATGTTCACCAGACTGATTCCTGGGATGGCAGCATTGATGTCTGAGGGGAGATTGGGTCGGCTGGGCCTGTATTCACGGGAATGTAGAAGAGTGAGCGGGGATCGAATTGAAAGGTATAAAATTCTGACAGTGCTGGACAGGCTGGATACAGGGATATTGTTTCCTCCGGCTGGGGGTGTCTGGAACAAGGGGTCACAGTCTCAGGATACGGGGGAGGCCATTTGGGACTGAGATGAGGGGAAACCTCTTCACTCAGAGGGTGGTGAACCTGTGGAATTCTCTCCCACAGAAAGCTGTGGAGACCAAGTCACTGAATATATTTAAGAAGGAAATAGATAGATTTCTAGACTCTAAAGGTGTCGAGGTGTATGGGGAGACGGCTGGGGTATGGCATTGAGACAGAGGATCGGCCATGATAGTGTTGAATGGTGGGTCAGGCTCGAAGGGCTGAATGGCCTCCTCCTCCTCCTATTTTCTATGTTGATGTGACCGCCCCAAGTCTCTTTGGGCCTCCACTCTTTCCATTCATAAAGCAATCTGTTCTATCCTTTTTCAAGTGGGTGACCACACAATTGTCTGCAATGAAATCCATCTTTCACTCTTTGAACCACTCAGTTAAGACATTTAACTTTCGGGCGGCACGGTGGCACAGTGGTTCGTACTGCTGCCTCACAGCGCCAGGGACCCGGGTTCAATTCCAGCCTCGGGTGACTGTGTGGAGTTTGCACATTCTCCCCGTGTCTGCGTGGGTTTCCTCTGGGTGCTCTGGTTACCTTCCACACTCGCAAGATATATAGGTTAGATGGATTAGCAATGGGGTTATGGGGATAGGGCTGGGCTGAGGGCCTGGGTAAGATACTCTGTCATCAAGTCTGTGCAGACTCAATGAGCTGAATGGCCTCTTATGCAGTGGAATACCTCTTTGCCATTTGAAGCTTCTGGTTTCCTTCCACACTCCAAAGATGTGCGGGTTCGGTTGATTGGCCGTGCTCAATTGCCCCTTAGTGTTAGGGGGATTCAGGCCCGGGAGGTCTTGTTGTCGGGGGCAGGCTTGATGGGCCAAAGGACCTCCTTCTGCACTTTAGGGATTCTATGATGAACAGCATGGTGGCTCTGTGGTTAGCACAGCGCCAGGGACCCAGGTTCAATTCCAGCCTCAGCTCGCTGTCAGTGTAGAGTTCTCCCAGTGTCTGCGTGGGTTTCCTCCGGGTGCTCCAGTTTCCTCCCACAGTCCAAACATGTGCGGGTCAGGTGGATTGGCCACGATAAATTGACCCTAGTGTCAGGGGATTAACAGGGTAACTATATGTGGTTACGGGAATAGGGCCTGGGTGGGATTGTGGTCAATGCAGACTCGATGGGCCGAATGGTCTGCCCTTTAGGGATTCTATGATTCTAGGATCTCAAATCATTGATAAATACGATGAAACTGAGACAGACACGGGGGCTTTGCAGCAGCAGAGACAGAATGGGAATCATTGCATCCTGCATGGAGTTTTATTACACAACCAATTTCAGAAAATTCACAACTCTAATTCACAACAGCAAAGTGAGGGATTGCAAACTTGGAATTATTAGCCCAGGACTAAAGTTTTAAAGCTAAACACTGACATTCGGAAACAAGAGATGGCCTCACATCTTCAATTCTGTGATTGTCCCCCATCTCCTGCTCTGAATATTACAATATCTCTGCCCCCTTCATGCGTCTGCAGACTTTGAAAGTTACTCAGACATTGGTGAAACTAGTCTTTATCTCGGGGCGTTTCCTGTGAAATTTGCGCCTTCTCCAAAGAGACACAATCTAATTGACGCTTTCTGATACAATCTGAATCTCCTTTCAAACAACCTCCCAACCCCACTGTGCAGGAATGTCACCTTTTGTCACATTGTTGACACTTTATCAGGCGGGAAAAGTAGATTCAACTGACAGATTCTGAGCCCCAGGTTGAATCTTTAAGATGTAAAACTGAACTGAAAGCCCAGGTCTCTCTGTTCCTGCATCCATTTTAACATTGACCCATTGATTTTAAATTGCTTCTCCTGTATAAAAATATCATCTATCGACCTCAGAGTTAAACATTAATAAGCGACTGAGCATCAACTGCGAATTATAGAAGGTAGTTCCAAACTAATATCACAGCTGGTGTGGCAAAGTGTTTCTGAATTCCACTCCTACAAGTCTAAAATCCTCAACATTGTTTGAAATCCAATGTCCCCAAGTCCTGGACTCCCCAACCAGCAGGAAAAGTTGTTCTTTATCATTCCTCTCCATTCCCCTTATTATCTTGAAGTGTTTGATCCAATCATCCCGTAGCCTAAATTCCAGCATTACAGAGTAACACTTCAACTACACTTTTCAACAAACAATCCCAAACCAAATACAGAACAGGGTTCATAGAATCCTGCAGTGCAGGAGGCCATTCGGCCCATCGAGTCTGCACTGACCACAATCCCACCCAGGCCCCATCCCTATAATCCCATACATTTAACTCAGCTAATCCTCCTGACACTAAGGGACAATTTAGCTTGGCCAATCCACCTAACCTGTACACCTGATAGAAGTCTGCCAGATTATGAGGGGGCATGGACAGAGTGGATAGTCAGAAGCGTTTTCCCAGGGTGGAAGAGTTATTACTCGGGGGCAGAGGTTTAAGGTGCGAGGGGCACGGTTTAAAGGAGATGTGGGAGGAAAGTTTTTTTACACAGAGGGTGCTGGGTGCCTGGAACTCGTTGCCGGGGGAGGGAGTGGAAACGGATACGATAGTGACTTTTCAAGGGCGTCTTGACAAAGACATGAATAAGATGGGAATGGAGGGATATGGTCCCCGGAAGGGTAGGGGGTTTTAGTTCAGTCAGGCAGCATGGTCGGTGCAGGATTGGAGAGCCGAAAGACCTGTTTCCGTGCTGTAATTTTCTTTGTTCTATCTTTGGAGTGTGGGATGAAACCGGAGCACCCGGAGGAAACCCACACAAACACGGGAAGGACGTTCAAACTCCAGTCAGAAAGTGAGCCAAGCTGGGAATCGAAGGCGGGTCCCTGACACTGTGAGGAAGCAGTGCTAACCCCAGCATCACTGTGCCACCCCCATATTGAAAACTTGGGTTCAAATTCAAGACAGCCGCAAATTCACTTTGAGAAAAGTTCCCTCTGCTGTTGAAAGGAATTTTTAATTGAGGATTTTTATTTCTGGGAAAACTGAACTCACATTGAACAGCATCCCAGTGTGGGATTTAAACTCTAGTTTGTTTCAGTCCTGGGGAGAGAGATGGAGCGAGAGGGAGAGATACAGATACAGAGGCAGAGAGACACAGAAACAGGATGGGATTGTGCTGTACATGTTTCAGAGCTGACACTGAGACACACACGAGATGTACAATCGCAGCCCAGAGTGAATCATTCTCTGTTACCTGCAGTGTCCTGGACATGGACAGAAGCTGACACTCAGACACACACAACAACAACTTGCATTTATATAGCACCTTGAACAGTATCATCCCAAGATGCTTCACAGGAGCCTTAATGTGAGAAATTTGACCCGAGTCACAGGAGAGTTTAGGGTCACATGTCCCAAAGGTTTGGCCAGATGGTTTTTACGAACTATTTTAATTGGAGGAAAAGGAGGTGTTAAAATGGAGAAAACCAATCTGCTTCACTAATGTCCTTTATGGAAGGAAATCTGCCGTCCTTACCTGGTCGGGCCTACATGTGACTCCAGCCTCACAGCAATGTGGTTGACTCTTAGATGCTGTTTGAAATGGCCGAGCAAGCCACTCAGTTCATGAGCAATTAGGGACGAGGAGTAAACGCTGGCAGAACCAGCCAGGCCCACATCCCATGGATGTATTTGAGTAAAACGTTCAGGGAAGGAATTCCAGAGTTGGAGCCCACGCAGATGAAGACACAGCTCCCAATGGTGAAACAATTCAAATTGTGGATGGTCACGGAGCCAGAATGAAAGGAAAACAGATATGGGAGGATGGTGGGACTGGAGGAGGTGGATCACCAGCAAGAAACATTTCTCTCTCTCTGTGCTATCACTTTCCATTATACTCCTGACAAATTGGATCAAATTGTCCCTGACACTCCAAAATTCCTGGGAATACAGCCCTCGTTTGTGTCTCCATAGCTGCGTATCTGTCACATTTAAAATACTAACGTTACTTTAGTGAAGAGACAACTCTGTCAGAAATATCTCAGTGCTGCGTTCACACGAAATGGCCACTGGGAAGAAACGCCAAATGGCTGCCTAATATTTGTGGATATTTTTCACTGATTCCCAGAAAGGGAGAGATGGACAGAAGACACAGACACAGAGAGTGAGAAAAAGAGAGAGACACAGATTGATGGAGGTATAAAAGCTTTCCCTTTACCTGCACATGATTTAACTTGTTCCCAGTTGGTTTATGGTTTCTCTCCTCAACTTATTATCCAAAGTGCATCACTTCACATTTCTCAGTGTTGAAGATAACTGTCTGTCTGTTTCATTTCAATCTCCTCTGCACCCGCTCTCGAACACAAATTATTGTCTGGTAGAAAGTGAGAAGGAGCCTCGACAGAGAGGTTGGGAAGGATTGAATGGGGAGAGGCAGAAACCCCCAACACATTTCAAAACGACACTGATTTCCACTTGAAGGAATAACTTCTCCACCCCAACACTATCCCGTCATTCTCGATAAGTCCATGCTGCCCGTGTTCTGTGATAAATTACACGCAAGTGAAAAGATGATTTTAAATAGTGGGGTTACATTTGCCACCCCCCAATCTGTAGGAACTGCTCCAGAGTCTATAGAATTTTGGAAGATGACCAGCAATGCATCCAATATTTCCAGCGCCGCTTCCTTTAATACTCTGGGATGTAGATTATCAGGCCCTGGGGCTTTGTCA
>NW_027590144.1:540000-545000 GCF_964213995.1 Mustelus asterias
ACAGGTACAGCACGGGTTTAGATACAGAGTGAAGCTCCCTATACACTGTCCCCATCATATAATCCAATGACAGACACAGCATGGTGCTAAATTAAAGGAAAAGCTGCCTCCACATTGTGCACATCAAACACACCCAGGACAGGTACAGCACGGGGTTAGATACAGCTGAAATCTTCCTCTACATTTTGCCCATCATTGTGTGTGTGAGAGAATGTGTGTGTGAGAGAGAGAGAGTGTGTGTGTGAGAGAGAGAGAGAGTGTGTGTGTGTGTGTGAGAGAGAGTGTGTGTGCGAGAGAGAGTGTGTGTGTGAGAGAGAGTGTGTGTGAGAGAGAGAGTGTGTGTGAGAGAGAGTGTGTGTGTGAGAGAGAGACAGAGTGTGTGTGAGAGAGAGAGGTGTGTGTGTGAGAGAGACTGTGTGTGAGAGAGAGTGTGTGTGTGTGTGTGAGAGAGAGAGTGTCTGTGTGTGAGAGAGAGCGAGTGTGTGTGTGAGAGAGTGTGTGTGTGTGTGAGAGAGTGTGTGAGAGACAGAGTGTGTGTGAGTGAGAGAGACCGTGTGTGTGAGAGAGAGAGAGTGAGGTGATTCATTTTGGTAGGACTAATTTAAATGTGGATTACAGGGTCAAAGGTAGGGTTCTGAAGACTGTGGAGGAACAGAGAGATCTTGGGGTCCATATCCACAGATCTCTAAAGGTTGCCACTCAAGTGGATAGAGCTGTGAAGAAGGCATATAGTGTGTTAGCTTTTATTAACAGGGGGTTGGAGTTTAAGAGCCGTGGGGTTATGCTGCAACTGTACAGGACCTTGGTGAGACCGCATTTGGAATATTGCGTGCAGTTCTGGTCACCTCACTATAAGAAGGATGTGGAAGCGCTGGAAAGAGTGCAGAGGAGATTTACCAGGATGCTGCCTGGTTTGGAGTGTCGGTCTTATGAGGAAAGGTTGAGGGAGCTGGGGCTGTTCTCTCTGGAGCGGAGGAGATTGAGGGGAGACTTAATAGAGGTTTATAAAATGATGAAGGGGATAGATCGAGTGAACGTTCAAAGACTATTTCCTCGGGTGGATGGAGCTATTACAAGGGGGCATAACTATAGGGTTCATGGTGGGAGATATAGGAAGGATATCAGAGGTAGGTTCTTCACGCAGAGAGTGGTTGGGGTGTGGAATGGACTGCCTGCAGTGATAGTGGAGTCAGACACTTTAGGAACATTTAAGCGGTTATTGGATAGGCACATGGAGCACACCAGGATGGTAGGGAGTGGGATAGCTTGATCTTGGTTTCAGATGAAGGTCGGCACAACATCGTGGGCCGAAGGGCCTGTTCTGTGCTGTAATGTTCTATGTTCTATGTGTGTGAGAGAGAGTGTGTGTGTGAGAGAGACAGAGTGTGTGTGAGAGGTGTGTGTGTGAGAGAGGGTGTGTGTGTGTGTGTGAGAGAGAGAGTGTCTGTGTGTGTGTGAGAGAGAGAGTGTCTGTGTGTGAGAGAGAGCGAGTGTGTGTGTGAGAGAGTGTGTGTGTGTGTGAGAGAGTGTGTGAGAGACAGTGTGTGTGAGTGAGAGAGACCGTGTGTGTGAGAGAGAGAGAGTGTGTGTGAGAGAGAGGGCGTGTGTGAGAGAGTGTGTGTGTGTGAGAGAGTGTGTGTGTGTGTGAGAGAGTGTGTGTGTGAGAGAGTGTGTGCGAGAGAGAGTGTGTGCGAGAGAGCGTGTGCGTGAGAGAGAGTCTGTCTGTGTGAGAGAGAGAGAGTGTGTGCGAGAGAAAGAGTGTGTGTGTGAGAGAGTGTGTGTGTGAGAGTGTATGTGTGAGAGAGTGAGTGTATGTGAGTGAGAGACTGTGTGCATGTGTGTGAGAGTGTGTCAGTGAGAGAGAATGCATGGGTGACAGTGTGTGAGCGTGAAAGTGTGTGTGAGAGAATGTGTGTGAGAGAGAAAGTGTGTGTGAGAGAGTGAGTGTATGTGAGTGAGAGACTGTGTGCATGTGTGTGAGAGTGTGTCAGTGAGAGAGAATGCATGGGTGAGAGTGTGTGAGCGTGAAAGTGTGTGCGAGAGAATGTGTGTGTGAGAGAATGTGTGAGAGAGAAAGCGTGTGTGACAGAGAGAAAGAGCATGTGTGTGAGTGAGAGAGTGCGTAAGAGATAGTGTATGTGTGTGTGAGAGACAGAGAGAGCATGTGTGTGTGTGAGAGACAGAGAGAGCATGTGTGTGTGTGTGTGTGTGTGTGTCTGAGAGTGTGTAAGGAGAGCGTGTGTGTGACCTGATCTTCCTCTACAGTCTATCAGTAACTGAAACACGGGATTAGATGCAAAGTAAAGCTCCCTCGACACTGTTCCCATCAAACACTCCCAGGAAAGGTACAGGTACAGCACAGAGTTTGATACAGAGTAAAGCTCTCTCTACACTGTTCCCATCAAACACTCCCAGGACAGGTACAGCATGGGTTAGATACAGAGTAAAGCTCCCTCTGCACTATCCCCATCAAACACTCCAAAGACAGATACAACAGGGGGTTAGATATAGAGTAAAGCTCCCTCTGCACTGTCCCCAACAAACACTCCCAGGACAGATACAACACGGGGTTAGATCCAGAGTAAATCTCCCTCTACACTGTCCCCATCAAACACTCCCAGGGCAGGGACAGCATGGGTTAGATACAGAGTAAAGCTCCCTCTACACTGTCCCCATCAAACAAACCAAGGACAGATACAACAGGGGGTTAGATATGGAGTAAAGCTCCCTCTACAATATCCCCATCAGACAAACCAAGGACAGGTACAGCACGGGGTTAGATACAGAGTAAAGCTCCCTCTTCACTGTCCCCATGAAACACTCCCATGACAGATACAGCAAGTGGTTAGATGTAGAGTAAAGCTCCCTCGACACTGTCCCCATCAAACACTCCTAGGACAGGTACAGCATGGGGTTAGATACAGAGTAAATCTACCTGAACACTGTCCCCATCAAACACTCCCGGAACAGACACAGCACAGGGTGAGATACAGATTAAATCTCCCTCGACACTGTCCCCATCAAACACTCCCAGGACAGTTACAGCACGGGGTTAGATACAGAGTAAATCTACCTCTACACTGTCCCCATCAAACACTCCCGGAACAGACACAGCACGGGGTGAGATACGGATTAAATCTCCCTCGACGCTGTCCCCATCAAACACTCCCAGGACAGGTACAGCACGGGGTTAGATACAGATTAAATCTCCCTCTACACTGTCCCCATCAAACTCGCCCAGCACAGGTACAGCACGGGATTAGATACAGAGTAAAGCTCCCTCGACACTGTCCCCATCAAACACTCCCACAACAGATACAGCAAGTGGTTAGATACAGAGTAAAGCTCCCACTTCACTGTCCTCATCTCACACTCCCAGGACATATACAGCACAGGGTTAGATACAGAGTAAAGCTCCCTATACACTATCCCCATCAAACACTCCCAGGACAGGTACAGCACGGGGTTAGATACAGAGTGAAGCTCCCTATACACTGTCCCCATCATATAATCCAATGACAGACACAGCATGGTGCTAGATGAAAGGAAAAGCTGCCTCCACATTATGCACATCAAACACACCCAGGACAGGTACAGCACGGGGTTAGATACTGCTGAAATCTTCCTCTACATTTTGCCCATCATTGTGTGTGTGAGAGAATGTGTGTGTGAGAGAGAGAGTGTGTGTGAGAGAAAGAGAGTGTGTGTGTGAGAGAGAGTGTGTGTGTGAGAGAGAGTGTGTGTGTGAGAGAGAGTGTGTGTGTGAGAGAGAGTGTGTGTGTGAGAGAGAGTGTGTGTGTGAGAGAGAGTGTGTGTGTGAGAGAGAGTGTGTGTGTGAGAGAGAGAGTGTGTGAGAGAGAGACTGTGTGTGAGAGAGAGACTGTGTGTGAGAGAGAGTGTGTGTGTGTGTGTGTGAGAGAGAGAGTGTCTGTGTGTGAGAGAGAGCGAGTGTGTGTGTGAGAGAGTGTGTGTGTGTGTGAGAGAGTGTGTGAGAGACAGAGTGTGTGTGAGTGAGAGAGACCGTGTGTGTGAGGGAGAGAGAGTGTGTGTGAGAGAGAGGGCGTGTGTGAGAGAGTGTGTGTGTGTGAGAGAGTGTGTGTGTGTGTGTGAGAGAGTGTGTGCGAGAGAGAGTGTGTGCGAGAGAGCGTGTGCGTGAGAGAGAGTCTGTCTGTGTGAGAGAGAGAGAGAGTGTGTGCGAGAGAAAGAGTGTGTGTGTGAGAGAGTGTGTGTGTGAGAGTGTGTGTGTGAGTGAGAGTGTGTGCGAGAGAAAGAGTGTGTGTGTGTGAGAGTGTGTGTGTGAGAGAGTGAGTGTATGTGAGTGAGAGTGTGTCAGTGAGAGAGAATGCATGGGTGAGAGTGTGTGAGCGTGAAAGTGTGTGTGAGAGAATGTGTGTGAGAGAGAAAGTGTGTGTGTGAGAGAAAGTGTGTGTGACAGAGAGAAAGAGCATGTGTGTGAGTGAGAGAGTGCGTAAGAGATAGTGTATGTGTGTGTGAGAGACAGAGAGAGCATGTGTGTGTGTGTGTCTGAGAGTGTGTAAGGAGAGCGTGTGTGTGACCTGATCTTCCTCTACAGTCTATCAGTAACTGAAACACGGGATTAGATGCAAAGTAAAGCTCCCTCGACAGTGTTCCCATCAAACACTCCCAGGAAAGGTGCAGGTACAGCACAGAGTTCGATACAGAGTAAAGCTCTCTCTACACTGTTCCCATCAAACACTCCCAGGACAGACACAGCACAGAGTTTGATACAGAGTAAAGCTCCCCCTACACTGTCCCCATCCAACACACCCAGGAGAGATACAGCACGGGGTTAGATACAGAGTAAAGCTCCCTCTACACTGTCCCCATCAAACACTCCCAGGACAGGTACAGCACAGGGTTAGATACAGATTAAAGCTCACTGTACACTTTCCCCATCAAAACAGTCCCAGTACAGATACAGAGACAGAGAGTGTGTGAGAGGGAGAGTGTGTGAGAGAGAGTGTGTGAGAAGGAGAGTG
>NW_027590144.1:547500-565000 GCF_964213995.1 Mustelus asterias
ATCAGGCCCTGGGGCTTTGTCAGCCTTTAACCCCATTCATTCCCCCAGCACCATTTTCTTACTAATACTGATTTCCTTCAATTCAATTCCACACTCTCACTAAACCATTGGTTCCCTAACATTTCTGCCAGGTTATTTGTGCCTCTTTTGTGAAGACAGAACCAAAGTATATGTTCAATTCTTCTGCCATTTCTTTGCTCCCCATTATAATTTTCCCGGAGAGATGGAGAGAGGCAGAGTCACTGAGAGATAGGGATGAGATAGTAATGCAGAGAGTAACAGTGAGATATTCAGGTGTGCAAGCAGCTAATAGTGGGGTACAACAAGGATCACTCCAAAGCCACAGATATTGCCTCATGTTGCCGCTGTCGCCATTTACCTTAAATCAGCATCCTCTGCTTTCCAACCTTTCCCCCAATGTGCCGATTATCTCAAAGCCGATCCTCTCAGTCCTGGGACATCAGTGCAGGAGTTCCTCAGGGTGAGTGTCCGAGGCCCCAACCATCTTCAGCTGCTCCATCACTGACCTTCCCTCCATAGGTGAGATGTTCGCTGATGATCGCAGCATTCACAACTCCTCAGATTGTGAAATAGTCAATGCCGGAATACTGAGCAGGACAGGCAGCATCTGTGTAAAGAGAAGCAGATTTTGGGACTGGGGGACTGAGAGACAGGAAGATAGTGAAACACACACAAACTCACTGACAACAAACGCAGTGATGCACAGACACACACACACAGATACACGCACAGTCTCACAAACACACACACACACAGTCTCACACACAGACAGACACACAGATAGAGAAAGCTCCCACAGTCTCACTCACAATGTGAAACTATTAAAATTGGGGTTGTTCTGGGAGCCAGAATGAAAGGAAAACAGATATCGGAGGATGGTGGGACAGGAGGAGCTGGGGAAGGCCCATAGGCATGGTGGCACAGTGGTTAGCACTGCTGCCTCACAGTGCCAGGGGCCCGGGTTCAATTCCAGCCTTGGGTGACTGTCTGTGTAGAATTTCCACGTTCTCCCCGATTCTGCATGGCTTTCCTCCGGGTGTTCCGGTTTCCTCCCACAGTTCAAAGATGTCGAGGTTAGGTGGACTGGCCATGCTCAATTGCCCCTTAGAATGTTTAGATGAGGTGGATTGGCCATGGTAAATGTGTGGGGCTATGGGGAATGGGTAGGGGAAAGGGTGTGGCTCAGATACTCTGTCAGAGATTCGGTGCAGACTCGATGGGCTGAATGGCCTCCTTCTGCACTGGGATTCTATGGTTCAACCAGTTTCCATTATTCTCCTGAAAACTTTCAAATAATCAGCCGCTGATCCTTCGAAAAACCGGGGAATACAATCCTCGTTTGTGTTATTTTACCACCTTGTGATTTAACCCTTGCTGTCCTGGTATCATTCTGGTAAATCTACACTGTACACAAATGGGTGGAGCGGTGCCACATAGGAGGTTAGTGCGCTAAATTAAAGTGCATGGGATTGTGGGAATATAATGGCACGGATTGAGAATTGGTTCACAGACAGGGAACAGTGAGTAGGAAGAAATGAATCTTTTTCTAAGTAACAGGCAGTGACGAGTGGGGTCCCGCAGGGGTCAGTTCTTGGGTCCCAGCTATTCACAAAACACATCAGTGATTTGGATGAGGGAACCAAACGTAATATTCTCAAGTTTGCTGATGAGACGAAACTTGGTGGGAATGTGAGTGATGGGGAGGATGTGAAGAGGCTTCGGGGTGATTTAGACAAGTTGAGTGAGTGGGGAAATACATGGCAGATGCAGAATAATGTGGATAAATGTGACGTTATCCACTTTGGACGGAGGAAGAGAATGGCAGAGTATTAGTTGAATGGTGATAGATTGGGAAATGTTGTACAAAGGGACCTGGGTATCTGAGAACACCAGTCACTGAAAGCAAGCATGCAGCTACAGCAAGCAGTTAGGAAGACCAATGGGATGTTGTCCTTCATTGCAAGAGGGTTCGAGTAGAAGAGCAAGGATGTCTTACTGCAGCTGGACAGAGCCTCGGTGAGACCACACCTGGAGTCTTGTGTACAGTGTTCCTCTCCTTATCTGAGGAAGGATGTACTTGCCACAGAGGGAGAGCAGTGAATGTTCACCAGACTGATTTCTGGGATGGCAGCATTGATGTCTGAGGGGAGATTGGGTCGGCTGGGCCTGTATTCACTGGAATGTAGAAGAGTGAGCGGGGATCTAATTGAAAGGTATAAAATTCTGACAGTACTGGACAGGCTGGAACTGCTCACACACAGATAGAGAACACTCCCACAGTCTCACTCACAATGTGAAACTATTAAAATTGGGGTTGTTCTGGGAGCCAGAATGAAAGGATATCAGATATCGGAGGATGGTGGGACAACAGGAGCTGGGGAAGGCCCATAGGCACAAATTAACACGGTGAAGTTTGGACCCTGTGGGGTGACAGTTGTCTGAATACAGATTCTATCTTATTGTAACATTCGGTACCACATGTACTGAGCTCACCAGCATTTGCAGAAGCCATTATATAAAGACCGTTCTGTCTGTATTGTGTGAATCCAATCTTGAAATTTGCACTCATGTTGCTAATTCTGCCAAGACAGAAACAGAAAGAGTGTTTGAATTCTCCGTGATTCGACCCCTTAACGATATTGGGCAATTTAACATGGCCAATCCAGCTAACTTGCACATCTTTGGATTCTAAGGGGCAATTTACCCTGGCCAATCCAGCTAACCTTGGCATGTTTGGAGTGTGGTAGGTAACCGGGGTACCCGGAGGAATCCCACGCAGACACGGGAAGAATGTGGAGACTCAGAGAGACAGTCACTCAGGGCTGGAATTGAACCCGGGCCCCTGGCACTGAGAGGCAGCAGTGCTAACCATGGTGCCACCTTGCCTATGGGCCGTCCCCAGCTCCTCCTGTCCCACCATTCTCCTATATCAGTTTTTCTGTAATTAAGGTTCCCAAAGCATGCCCATGCTGTCAGACCTGCTGAGATTTTGCAGCATTTTCTGTTTTTGTTTCAGTTTTAAGTTTAGGTTTACTTATTAGTGTCACAAGTAGGCTTACATTAACACTGCAACGAAGTTACTGTGAAAATCCCCAAGTCGCCACACTCCGGCACCTGTTCGGCTACACTGAGGGAGAATTTAACATGGCCAACGCACCCTAACCATCGTGTCTTTCAGACTGTGGGAGGAAAGTGGAGCGCCCGGAGGAAACCCACGCAGATACGGGGAGAATGTACAGACTCCGCACAGACAGTGAACAAGCCGTGAATCGAACCCGGGTCCCTGGTGCTCTGAGGCAACAGTGCTAACCTCTGTGCCACCCACTGCAAACACAACACACAGAGTAAAATCCCCTCTGCTCTGTCCAAGGAATTTTTAATTGCAGATTTTTAGATTGACTTTAAGGAAAAACAGAACTCACTGTGAAAATCCCCCAAGTCGCCACACTCCGGCACCTGTTCGGCTACACTGAGGGAGAATTTAGCACGGCCAATGCACCCTAACCATCGTGTCTTTCAGACTGTGGGAGGAAAGTGGAGCAGCCGGAGGAAACCCACGCAGACACGGGGAGAATGTGCAAACTCAAAACACACAGTCATCCGAGGCTGGAATTGAACCCGGGTTCCTGACGCTGTGAGGCAGCAGTGCCAACCACTGTGCCATTGTACCACCCTGCTCTGAAAACACTTCCAACCCAAACACAACACACAGAGTAAAATCCCCTCTGCTCTGTCCAAGGAATTTTTAAATGCAGATTTTTAGATTGACTTTTTAGGAAAAACAGAACTCAAATTGCTCAGCATCCCAGTGTGGACTCTTGTTTATTTCAACCATGATCTCATCCCTGCAGATTCAAACATGAAGTTTAAGCTGTGGATACAGTTGTGTCTGTCTGTCTCAGAGTTTGTGTATTCAGTCTTTCACTGCCTTTTGAACTTATCTGAAGAATTTGAATGCTGGATGTTGCTTAATCATTCCTTTCTCTCAGCACATGGAACTGGTGAAACTTCAAGAGTCACAATCTAATGTCAGTAACAAAGAACTGTATCTTTATTCATCCATCATTTCCAATCTCTGAATAGATCACACACATTTCCAGAATGCAGGAAGCTCTCAATGGAAACTGCTTCCAATTATTCCCCAATACAATTGTTCACACTTTACTGTGAACTACATTCCACTGACATTCCCAAAGCAGCCACAGAAAAGTGACTGGTTATTTTAAACACTGAAACTGAACTATATTGACTTACGATTCACTCACATTGTACAGAAATGTTGACCCTGTGGGATGACAGTTTGGGAGTAACATTGCAACATTAAGGTCCCCTGCGTATTGTGTTTGACAACATTTGCAGCATTTCCAAAATATCAGCGACATTGCTGTGTGTATTGTGTGAATACAGCTGTGAAATATCCACACATATTGAACTCCCACTGCTGCTGCCTTTTCATCATTTATAAACACACAAACTAGAAGCAGGAGGAGGCCATTCGGCCCTTCCAGCCTGCTCCAACATTCATTATGATCATGGCTGATCATCAAATTCAACATCCTTTTCCCACTTTAGCCCCAAGAGCTCCATCCAATGACTGGGTAAAATTAGATCCCTCTTTGTTCTCACATTCAATCGATCGAACAGTGGATTCATCAAGTGTTTCGATGCAGAGAAAACCTCCCTCTACACTGTCCCCATCAAACACCCCCAGGACAGATACAGCACGGGGTTACATACAGAGTAAAGCTCCCTCTACACTGTCCCCCATCAAACACTCCCAGGACAGGTACAGCACGGAGTTAGATACAGAGTAAAGTTCCTTCTAGACTGCCCCCATCAAACACTCCCAGGACAAATACAGCATGGGGTTCGATACAGAGTAAAGCTCCCTCTCCACTGTCCCCATCAAACACTCCCAGGACAGGTACAGCACGGGGTTAGGTACAGAGTAAAGCTTCCTCTACACTGTCCCCATCAAACACTCCCAGGACAGATACAGCACGGGGTTAGATACAGAGTAAAGGACCCTCTACACTGTCCCCATCAAACACTCCCAAGACAGGTACAGCAAGCACAGCACGGGGTTAGGTACAGAATAAAGCTTCCTCTACACTGTCCCCATCAAACACTCCCAGGACAGGTACAGCACGGGGTTAGGTACAGAATAAAGCTTCCTCTACACTGTCCCCATCAAACACTCCCAGGACAGGTACAGCACGGGGTTAGATACAGAGTAAAGCTCCCTCCATACTGTCCCCATCAAACACTCCCAGGACAGATACAGCACGGAGTTAGATACAGAGTAAAGTTCCTTCTAGCCTGCCCCCATCAAACACTCCCAGGACAGATACAGCACGGGGTTCGATACAGAGTAAAGCTCCCTCTACACTGTCCCCATCCAACACACCCAGGACAGATACAGCACGGGTTGAGATACAGTGTAAAGCTCCCTCTACTCTGTCCCCATCAAACACTCCCAGGACAGATACAGCACGGAGTTTGATACAGAGTAAAGTTCCTTCTAGCCTGCCCCCATCAAACACTCCCAGGACAGATACAGCGCGGGGTTCGATACAGAGTAAAGCTCCCTCTACACTGTCCCCATCCAACACACCCAGGACAGATACAGCACGGGGTTAGATACAGTGTAAAGCTCCCTCTACTCTGTCCCCATCAAACACTCCCAGGACAGGTACAGCACGGGGTTAGATACAGAGTAACGCTCACTTAACACTGTCCCCATCAAACAGTCCCAGAACAGATACAGCACGGGGTTAGATATAGAGTAAAGCACCCTCTGCACTGTCCCCAACAAACTCGCCCAGGACAGGTACAGCACGGGTTAGATACAGAGTAAAGCTCCTTCGATACTGTCCCCATCAAACACTCCCAGAACAGGGACAGCATGGGTTAGATACAGAGTAAAGCTCCCTCTGCACTGTCCCCATCAAACACTCCAAGAACAGATACAGCACGGGGTGAGATACAGAGTAAAGCTCCCTCTACAATATCCCCATCAGACAAACCAAGGACAGGTACAGCACGGGATTAGATACAGAGTAAATCTCCCTCTACACTGTCCCCATCAAACACTCCCAGAACAGATACAGCACGGGGTGAGATACAGAGTGAAGCTCCCTCGACACTGTCCCCATCAAACACTCCCAGGAGAGATACAGCAAGTGGTTAGATATAGAGTAAAGCGCCCACTTCACTGTCCTCATCAAACACTCCCAGGATAGATACAGCACAGGGTTAGATACAGAGTAAAGCTCCCTCTACACTATCCCCATCAAACACTCCCAGGACAGATACAGCACGGGGTTAGATACAGAGTAAAGCTCCCTCCATACTGTCCCCATCAAACACTCCCAGGACAGATACAGCACGGGATTTGATACAGAGTAAAGCTCTCTCTACACTGTCCCCATCAAACACTCCCAGGACAGATACAGCACGGGGTTAGATACAGAGTAAAGCTCCCTCTACACTGTCCCCATCAAACACTCCCAGGACAGGTACATCACGGGATTAGATACAGAGTAAAGCTCCCTCTACACAGTCCCCATCAAACACTCCCAGGACAGATACAGCACGGGGTTAGATACAGAGTAAAGCTCCCTCTACACTGTCCCCATCAAACACTCCCAGGACAGGTACAGCACGGGGTTAGATACAGCGTAAAGCTCCCTCTACACTGTCCCCATCAAACACACCCAGGACAGGTGCAGCATGGGGTTCGATACAGAGTAAAGCTCCCTCGACACTGTCCGCTTCAAACACACCCAGGACAGATACAGCACGGGGTTAGATACAGAGTAAAGCTCCCTCTTCACTGTCCCCATCAAACACTTCCAGGACAGATACAGCGCGGGGTTAGCTACAGAGTAAAGCTCCCTCTACACTGTCCCCATCAAACACTCCCATGACAGATACAACACGGGGTTAGATACAGAGTAAAGCTCCCTCTACACCGTCCCCATCAGACACTCCCAGGACAGATACAGCACGGGCTTAGATACAGAGTAAAGCTCTCTCTACACTGTCGCCATTAAATACTCCCAGGACAGATACAGCACAGGGATAGATGCTGAGTGAAGCTCACTCTACACTGTCCCCATCGAACAATTCCCAGGATAGATACAGCATGGAGTTAGATACAGAGTAAAGCTCCCTCGACACTGTCCCCATCAAACACTCCCAGGACAGGTACAGCACGGGGTTAGATACAGAGTAAAGCTCCCTCTACACTGTCCCCCATCAAACACTCCCAGGACAGGTACAGCACAGGGATAGATACAGAGTAAAGCTCCCTCTACACTGTCCCCATCAAACACTCCCAGGACAGGTGCAGCACGGGGTTCGATACTGAGTAAAGCTCCCTCTACACTGTCCCCATCAAACACTCCCAGGACAGGTACAGCACGGGGTTAGATCCAGAGTAAAGCTCCCTCTACACTGTCCCCATCAAACACTCCCAGGACAGGGACAGCACGGGGTTAGATACAGAGTAAAGCTCCCTCTACACTGTCCCCATCAAACACTCCCAGGACAGATACAGCACGGGGTGAGATACAGAGTAAAGCTCCCTCTACACTGTCCCCTTCAAACACTCCCAGGACAGGTACAGCACGGGACTAGATACAGAGTAAAGATCCCTCTACACTGTCCCCTTCAAACACTCCCAGGACAGGTACAGCACGGGGTTAGATACAGAGTAAAGCTTCCTCTACACTGTCCCCATCAAACACTCCCAGGACAGGTACAGCACGGGGTTAGATACAGAGTAAAGCTCCCTCTACACTGTCCCCTTCAAACACTCCCAGGACAGTTACAGCACGGGGTTAGATACAGATTAAAGCTCCCTCTGCACTTTCCCCATCAAACACTCCCAGGACAGGTACAGCACGGGTTTAGATACAGAGTAAAGCTCGCTGTACACTGTCCCCTTCAAACACTCTCAGGACAGATACAGCACGAGGTTAGATACAGAGTAAAGCTCCCTCGACACTGTCCCCATCAAACACTCCCAGGACAAGTACAGCACGGGGTTAGATACAGAGTAAAGCTCCCTCTACACTGTCCCCATCAAACACTCCCAGGACAGGTACAGCACGGGGTTAGATACAGAGTAAAGCTCCCTCTACACTGTCCCCATCAAACACTCCCAGGACAGATACAGCACGGGGTTAGATACAGAGTAAAGCTCGCTGTACACTGTCCCCATCAAACACTCCCAGGACAGGTGCAGCATGGGGTTAGATACAGAGTAAAGCTCCCTCTACACAGTCCCCATCAAACACTCCCAGGACAGATACAGCACGGGGTTAGATACAGAGTAAAGCTCGCTGTACACTGTCCCCATCAAACACTCCCAGGACAGGTGCAGCATGGGGTTAGATACAGAGTAAAGCTCCCTCTACACTGTCCCCTTCAAACACTCCCAGGACAGGTACAGCACGGGGTTAGATACAGAGTAAAGCTCCCTCTACACAGTCCCCATCAAACACTCCCAGGACAGATACAGCACGGGGTTAGATACAGAGTAAAGCTCGCTGTACACTGTCCCCATCAAACACTCCCAGGACAGGTACAGCACGGGGTTAGATACAGAGTAAAGCTCCCTCTACACTGTCCCCATCAAACACTCCCAGGACAGGTACAGCACGGGGTTAGATACAGAGTAAAGCTCCCTCTACACCGTCCCCATCAAACACTCTCAGGACATGTACAGCACGGGGTTAGATACAGAGTAAAGCTTCCTCTACACTGTCCCCATCAAACACTCCCAGGACAGATACAGCACGGGGTTAGATACAGAGTAAAGCTCCCTCTACACCGTCCCCATCAAACACTCCCAGGACAGGGACAGCACGGGGCTGCTCCATCACTGACCTTCCCTCCATAGGTGAGATGTTCGCTGATGATCGCAGCATTCACAACTCCTCAGATTGTGAAATAGTCAATGCCGGAATACTGAGCAGGACAGGCAGCATCTGTGTAAAGAGAAGCAGATTCTGGGACTGGGGGACTGAGAGACAGGAAGATAGTGAAACACACACAAACTCACTGACAACAAACGCAGTGATGCACACACACACACACACAGATACACGCAGTCTCACACACGCACACAGATACACGCACAGACACACACACCCACACACAGATAGAGAACAGTCCCACAGTCTCACTCACAATGTCCTCATCTCCCTGGCATTAAGGGGCAATTTATCACGGCCAATCAACCTAACGCGCGCATCTTTGGAGTGTGGGAGGAAACCGCAGCACCCGGAGGAAACCCATGCAGACACAGGGAGAACGTGCAAACTCCACACAGACAGTGACCTGAGACCAGAATTGAACCCAGGTCCGTGGCACTGTGAGGCAGCAGAGCTAACCACTGTGCCACCCATGTTGGCCTTCATTGCAAGAGGATTGGAGTAGAAGAGCAAGGATGTCTTACTGCAGCTGGACAGGGCCTCGGTGAGACCACACCTGGAGTCTTGTGTACAGTGTTCCTCTCCTTATCTGAGGAAGGATGTACTTGCCACAGAGAGAGAGCAGTGAATGTTCACCAGACTGATTCCTGGGATGGCAGCATTGATGTCTGAGGGGAGATTGGGTCGGCTGGGCCTGTATTCACTGGAATGTAGAAGAGTGAGCGGGGATCGAATTGAAAGGTATAAAATTCTGACAGTGCTGGACAGGCTGGATACAGGGATATTGTTTCCTCCGGCTGGGGGTGTCTGGAACAAGGGGTCACAGTCTCAGGATACGGGGGAGGCCATTTGGGACTGAGATGAGGGGAAACCTCTTCACTCAGAGGGTGGTGAACCTGTGGAATTCTCTCCCACAGAAAGCTGTGGAGACCAAGTCACTGAATATATTTAAGAAGGAAATAGATAGATTTCTAGACTCTAAAGGTGTCGAGGTGTATGGGGAGAGCGCTGGTGTATGGCATTGAGACAGAGGATCGGCCATGATAGTGTTGAATGGTGGGTCAGGCTCGAAGGGCTGAATGGCCTCCTCCTCCTCCTATTTTCTATGTTGATGTGACCGCCCCAAGTCTCTTTGGGCCTCCACTCTTTCCAGCTTTTCCACATTCATAAAGCAATCTGTTCTATCCTTTTTCAAGTGGGTGACCACACAATTGTCTGCAATGAAATCCATCTTTCACTCTTTGAACCATTCAGTTAAGACATTTAACTTTCGGGCGGCACGGTGGCACAGTGGTTCGTACTGCTGCCTCACAGCGCCAGGGACCTGGGTTCAATTCCAGCCTCGGGTGACTGTGTGGAGTTTGCACATTCGCCCCGTGTCTGCGTGGGTTTCCTCCGGGTGCTCTGGTTACCTTCCACACTCGCAAGATATATAGGTTAGATGGATTAGCAATGGGGTTATGGGGATAGGGCTGGGGTGAGGGCCTGGGTAAGATACTCTGTCATCAAGTCTGTGCAGACTCAATGAGCTGAATGGCCTCTTATGCAGTGGAATACCTCTTTGCCATTTGAAGCTTCTAGCTGTAAGACTTAAAATGCTGCCTATTTCTGTGAAATGTTGCAAACATTCTGTCTCATCACCGGGCGACATGATGGCACAGTGGTTAGCACTGCTCCCCCACAGCACCAAGGACCCATGTTCAATTCCAGCCTCGGGTGACTGTCTGTGTGGAGTTTGCACGTTCTCCCAGTGTCTGCGTGGGTTTCCTCCGGGTGCTCTGGTTTCCTCCCACACTCCAAAGACGTGCGGGTTAGGTTGATTGGCCGTGCTCAATTGCCCCTTAGTATTAGGGGGATTCAGGCCTGGGTGGTATTGTTGTCGGGGGCAGGCTTGATGGGCCAAAGGACCTCCTTCTGCACTTTAGGGATTCTATGATGAATGGCAAGGTGACACAGTGGTTAGCACAGCGCCAGGGACCCAGGTTCAATTCCAGCCTCAGCTCGCTGTCTGTGTAGAGTTCTCCCAGTGTCTGCGTGGGTTTCCTCCGGGTGCTCCAGTTTCCTCCCACACTCCAAACATGTGCGGGTCAGGTGGATTGGCCATGATAAATTGACCCTAGTGTCAGGGGATTAACAGGGTAAATATATGGGGTTACGGGAATCGGGCCTGGGTGGGATTGTGGTCGATGCAGACTTGATGGGCCGAATGGTCTGCCCTTTAGGGATTCTATGATTCTAGGATCTCAAATCATTGATAAATACGATGAAACTGAGACAGACATGGGGGCTTTGCAGCAGCAGACAGAATGGAAATCATTGCATCCTGCATGGAGTTTTATTACACAACCAATTTCAGAAAATTCACAACTCTAATTCACAACAGCAAAGTGTGGGATTGCAAACTTGGAATTATTAGCCCAGGACTAAAGTTTTAAAGCTAAACACTGACATTCAGAAACAGGAGCTGGCCTCACATCTTCAATTCTGTGATTGTCCCCCATCTCCTGCTCTGAATATTACAATATCTGTGCCCCCTTCATGCGTCTGCAGACTTTGAAAGTTACTCAGACATTGGTGAAACTAGTCTTTATCTCGGGGCGTTTCCTGTGAAATATGCGCCTTCTCCAAAGAGACACAATCTAATTGACGCTTTCTGATACAATCTGAATCTCCTTTCAAACAACCTCCCAACCCCACTGTTCAGGAATGTCACCTTTTGTCACATTCCCCAACACAATTGTTGACATTTTATCAGGTGGGAAAAGTAGATTCAACTGACAGATTCTGAGCCCCAGGTTGAATCTTTAAGATGTAAAAATGAACTGAAAGCCCAGGTCTCTCTCTTCCTGCATCCATTTTAACATTGACCCATTGATTTTAAATTGCTTCTCCTGTATAAAAATATCATCTATCAACCTCAGATTTAAACATTAATAAGCGACTGAGCATCAACTGCGAATTATAGAAGGTAGTTCCAAACTAATATCACAGCTGGTGTGGCAAAGTGTTTCTGAATTCCACTCCTACAAGTCTAAAATCCTCAACATTGTTTGAAATCCAATGTCCCCAAGTCCTGGACTCCCCAACCAGCAGGAAAAGTTGTTCTTTATCAGTCCTCTCCATTCCCCTTATTATCTTGAAGTGTTTGATCCAATCATCCCGTAGCCTAAATTCCAGCATTACAGAGTAACACTTCAACTACACTTTTCAACAAACAATCCCAAACCAAATACAGAACAGGGTTCATAGAATCCTGCAGTGCAGGAGGCCATTCGGCCCATCGAGTCTGCACAATCCCACCCAGGCCCCATCCCTATAATCCCATACATTTACCTCCGCTAATCCTCCGGACACTAAGGGACAATTTAGCTTGGCCAATCCACCTAACCTGTACACCTGATAGAAGTCTGCCAGATTATGAGGGGGCATGGACAGAGTGGATAGTCAGAAGCGTTTTCCCAGGGTGGAAGAGTTATTACTCGGGGGCAGAGGTTTAAGGTGCGAGGGGCAAGGTTTAAAGGAGATGGGGGAGGAAAGTTTTTTTACACAGAGGGTGCTGGGTGCCTGGAACTCGTTGCCAGGGGAGGGAGTGGAAACGGATACGATAGTGACTTTTCAAGGGCGTCTTGACAAAGACATGAATAAGATGGGAATGGAGGGATATGGTCCCCGGAAGGGTAGGGGGTTTTAGTTCAGTCAAGCAGCATGGTTGGTGCAGGATTGGAGAGCCGAAAGACCTGTACCCGTGCTGTGATTTTCTTTGTTCTATCTTTGGAGTGTGGGATGAAACCGGAGCACCCGGAGGAAACCCACACAAACACGGGAAGGACGTTCAAACTCCAGTCAGAAAGTGACCCATGCTGGGAATCGAAGGCGGGTCCCTGGCACTGTGAGGAAGCAGTGCTAACCCCTGCATCACGGTGCCACCCCCATATTGAAAACTTGGGTTCAAATTCAAGACAGCCGCAAATTCACTTTGAGAAAAGTTCCCTCTGCTGTGTCAAAGGAATTTTTAATTGAGGATTTTTATTTCTGGGAAAACTGAACTCACATTGAACAGCATCCCAGTGTGGGATTTAAACTCTAGTTTGTTTCAGTCATGGGGAGAGAGATGGAGCGAGAGGGAGAGATACAGATACAGAGGCAGAGAGACACAGAAACAGGATGGGATTGTGCTGTACATGTTTCAGAGCTGATACTGAGACACACACGAGATGTACAATCGCAGCCCAGAGTGAATCATTCTCTGTTACCTGCAGTGTCCTGGACATGGACAGAAGCTGACACTCAGACACACACAACAACAACTTGCATTTATATAGCACCTTGAACAGTATCATCCCAAGATGCTTCACAGGAGCCTTAATGTGAGAAATTTGACCCCGAGTCACAGGAGAGTTTAGGGTCACATGTCCCAAAGGTTTGGCCAGATGGCTTTTACGAACTATTTTAATTGGAGGAAAAGGAGGTGTTAAAATGGAGAAAAGCAATCTGCTTCACTAATGTCCTTTATGGAAGGAAATCTGCCGTCCTTACCTGGTCGGGCCTACATGTGACTCCAGCCTCACAGCAATGTGGTTGACTCTTAGATGCTGATTGAAATGGCCTAGCAAGCCACTCAGTTCATGAGCAATTAGGGACGAGGAGTAAACGCTGGCAGAACCAGCCAGGCCCACATCCCATGGATGTATTTTAATAAAACGTTCAGGAAAGGAATTCCAGAGTTGGAGCCCACGCAGATGAAGACACAGCTCCCAATGGTGAAACAATTCAAATTGTGGATGGTCACGGAGCCAGAATGAAAGGAAAACAGATATGGGAGGATGGTGGGACTGGAGGAGGTGGATCACCAGCAAGAAACATTTCTCTCTCTCTGTGCTATCACTTTCCATTATACTCCTGACAAATTGGATCAAATTGTCCCTGACACTCCAAAATTCCTGGGAATACAGCCCTCGTTTGTGTCTCCATAGCTGCGTATCTGTCACATTTAAAATACTAACGTTACTTTAGTGAAGAGACAACTCTGTCAGAAATATCTCAGTGCTGCGTTCACACGAAATGGCCACTGGGAAGAAACGCCAAATGGCTGCCTAATATTTGTGGATATTTTTCACTGATTCCCAGAAAGGGAGAGATGGACAGAAGACACAGACACAGAGAGTGAGAAAAAGAGAGAGACACAGATTGATGGAGGTATAAAAGCTTTCCCTTTACCTGCACATGATTTAACTTGTTCCCAGTTGGTTTATGGTTTCTCTCCTCAACTTATTATCCAAAGTGCATCACTTCACATTTCTCAGTGTTGAAGATAACTGTCTGTCTGTTTCATTTCAATCTCCTCTGCACCCGCTCTCGAACACAAATAATTGTCTGGTAGAAAGTGAGAAGGAGCCTCGACAGAGAGGTTGGGAAGGATTGAATGGGGAGAGGCAGAAACCCCCAACACATTTCAAAACGACACTGATTTCCACTTGAAGGAATAACTTCTCCACCCCAACACTATCCCGTCATTCTCGATAAGCCCATGCTGCCCGTGTTCTGGGATAAATTACACGCAAGTGAAAAGATGATTTTAAATACTGGGGTTACATTTGCCACCCCCCAATCTGTAGGAACTGCTCCAGAGTCTATAGAATTTTGGAAGATGACCAGCAATGCATCCAATATTTCCAGCGCCGCTTCCTTTAATACTCTGGGATGTAGATTATCAGGCCCTGGGGCTTTGTCAGCCTTTAACCCCATTCATTCCCCCAGCACCATTTTCTGACTAATACTGATTTCCTTCAATTCAATTCCACACTCTCACTAAACCATTGGTTCCCTAACATTTCTGCCAGGTTATCTGTGCCTCTTTTGTGAAGACAGAACCAAAGTATATGTTCAATTCTTCTGCCATTTCTTTGCTCCCCATTATAATTTCCCCGGAGAGATGGAGAGAGGCAGAGTCACTGAGAGATAGGGATGAGATAGTAATGCAGAGAGTAACAGTGAGATATTCAGGTGGGTAAGCAGCTAATAGTGGGGTACAACAAGGATCACTCCAAAGCCACAGATATTGCCTCATGTTGCCGCTGTCGCCATTTACCTTAAATCAGCATCCTCTGCTTTCCAACCTTTCCCCCAATGTGCCGATTATCTGAAAGCCGATCCTCTCAGTCCTGGGACATCACTGCAGGAGTTCCTCAGGGTGAGTGTCCGAGGCCCCAACCATCTTCAGCTGCTCCATCACTGACCTTCCCTCCATAGGTGAGATGTTCGCTGATGATCGCAGCATTCACAACTCCTCAGATTGTGAAATAGTCAATGCAGAAATACTGACAGATTCTGAGCCCCAGGTTGAATCTTTAAGATGTAAAAATGAACTGAAAGCCCAGGTCTCTCTGTTCCTGCATCCATTTTAACATTGACCCATTGATTTTAAATTGCTTCTCCTGTGTGTAAAATACCATCTATCAACTTCAGGTTTGAACATTAATAAGCGACTGAGCATCAACTGTGAATTGTAGAAGGTAGTTCCAAACTAATATCACAGCTGGTGTGGCAAAGTGTTCCTGAATTTCACTCCGAAAAGTCTAAAACCCTAAACATTGTCTAAAATCCAATGTCCCCCAAGTCCTGTCCCCATCAAACACTCCCAGGACAGATACAGCACAGGGTTAGGTACAGAGTAAAGCTCCCTCGACATTGTCCCCATTATACACTCCCAGGACAAACACAGCACGGGGTTCAATACAGAGTAAAGGTCCCTCGACACTGTCTCCATCAAACACTCGCAGGAATGGGACAGCACGGGGTTAGATACAGAGCAAAGCTCGCTCTACACTGTCCCCATAAACCACTTCCAAGAGAGATATAGCACGGGGTTAGATAAAGAGTAAAGCACCCTCTACACTGTCCCCCATCAAACACGCCCAGGACAGGTACAGCACGTGTTTAGATACAGAGTGAGGCTCCCTCTACACTGTCCCCATCAAACACTCCCAGGACAGGTACAGCACGGGGTTAGATACAGAGTAAAGCTCCCTCTACACTGTCCCCCATCAAACACTCCCAGGACAGGTACAGCACGGGTTTAGATACAGAGTAAAGCTCCCTCGACACTATCCCCATCAAACACTCCCAGGACATGTACAGCACGGGTTTCGATACAGAGTGAAGCTCCCTCGACACTGTCCCCATCAAACACTCCCAGGACAGGGACAGCACGGGGTGAGATTCAGAGTGAAGCTCCCTATACACTGTCCCCATCAAATAATCCAATGACAGATACAGCATGGTGCTAGATTGAAGGAAAAGCTGCCTCCACATTGTGCACATCAAACACACCCAGGACAGGTACAGCACGGGGTTAGATACAGCTCAAATCTTCCTCTACATTTTGCCCATCATTGTGTGTGTGTGTGTGTGATAGAGAGAGTGTGTGTGTGTGTGTGAGAGAGAGTGTGTGTGTGAGAGAGAGTGTGTGTGTGTGTGTGAGAGAATGTGTGTGTGAGAGAGAGGGTGTGTGTGTGTGTGAGAGAGAGTGTGTGTACGAGAGAGTGTGTGTGAGATAGAGTGTGTGTGTGAGAGATAGCGTGTGCGAGAGAGAGAGAGTGTGCGAGAGAGAGAGTGTGTGCGAGAGAGAGAGTGTGTGCGTGAGAGAGAGGGTGTGTTAGAGAGAGTGTGTGTGTGAGAAAGAGTGTGTGTGTGAGAAAGAGTGTGTGTGTGAGAGACAGAGTGTGTGTGAGAGAGTGTGTGAGAGAGAGAGTGTGTGCGAGAGAGAGACTGTGTGTGTGAGAGAGTGTGTGTGAGAGAGAGTGTGTGTGAGAAAGAGTGCGTGTGTGAGAGAGAGACAGAGTGTGTGTGAGAGAGAGAGGTGTGTGTGTGAGAGAGACTGTGTGTGAGAGAGAGTGTGTGTGTGTGAGAGAGAGCGTGTCTGTGTGTGAGAGAGAGCGAGTGTGTGTGTGAGAGAGTGTGTGTGTGTGTGAGAGAGTGTGTGAGAGACAGAGTGTGTGTGAGTGAGAGACACCGTGTGTGTGAGAGAAAGAGAGTGTGTGTGAGAGAGAGGGCGTGTGTGAGAGAGTGTGTGTGTGTGAGAGAGTGTGTGTGTGTGAGAGAGTGTGTGTGTGTGAGAGAGTGTGTGCGAGAGAGAGTGTGTGCGAGAGAGAGTGTGCGTGAGAGAGAGTCTGTCTGTGTGAGAGAGAGAGAGTGTGTGCGAGAGAAAGAGTGTGTGTGTGAGAGAGTGTGTGTGTGTGAGAGAGAGTGTGTGTGTGTGAGACAGTGTGTGTGTGTGAGAGTGTGTGTGTGAGAGAGTGTGTGTGTGAGTGAGAGTGTGTGTGTGAGAGAGAGTGTGTGTGTGAGAGAGAGTGTGTGTGTGTGAGAGTGTGTGTGTGAGAGAGAGTATATGTTTGAGAGAGAGTGTATGTGTGAGAGAGTGAGTGTATGTGAGTGAGAGACTGTGTGCATGTGTGTGTGAGAGAGTGAGTGTCTGTGTGTGAGAGAGTGAGTGTATGTGTGTGTGAGAGACTGTGTGCATGTGTGTGAGAGTGTGTCAG
>NW_027590144.1:585000-587500 GCF_964213995.1 Mustelus asterias
GTGTGAGAGAGTGTGTGTGTGAGAGAGTGTGTGAGAGACAGAGTGTGTGTGAGTGAGAGAGACCGTGTGTGTGAGAGAGAGAGAGTGTGTGTGAGAGAGAGTGTGTGTGTGAGAGAGACAGAGTGTGTGTGAGAGAGGTGTGTGTGTGAGAGAGACTGTGTGTGAGAGAGAGTGTGTGTGTGTGTGTGAGAGAGAGAGTGTCTGTGTGTGAGAGAGAGCGAGTGTGTGTGTGAGAGAGTGTGTGTGTGTGTGAGAGAGTGTGTGAGAGACAGAGTGTGTGTGAGTGAGAGAGACCGTGTGTGTGAGAGAGAGAGAGAGAGAGTGTGTGTGAGAGAGAGGGCGTGTGTGAGAGAGTGTGTGTGTGTGAGAGAGTGTGTGTGTGTGTGAGAGAGTGTGTGTGTGTGTGAGAGAGTGTGTGCGAGAGAGAGTGTGTGCGAGAGAGCGTGTGCGTGAGAGAGAGTCTGCCTGTGTGTGCGAGAGAGAGTGTGTGCGAGAGAAAGAGTGTGTGTGTGAGAGAGTGTGTGTGTGTGAGAGTGTGTGTGTGAGTGAGAGTATATGTTTGAGAGAGAGTGTATGTGTGAGAGAGTGAGTGTATGTGAGTGAGAGACTGTGTGCATGTGTGTGAGAGTGTGTCAGTGAGAGAGAATGCATGGGTGAGAGTGTGTGAGCGTGAAAGTGTGTGTGAGAGAATGTGTGTGAGAGAGAAAGTGTGTGTGAGAGAATGTGTGTGTGAGAGAATGTGTGAGAGAGAAAGCGTGTGTGACAGAGAGAAAGAGCATGTGTGTGAGTGAGAGAGTGCGTAAGAGATAGTGTATGTGTGTGTGAGAGACAGAGAGAGCATGTGTGTGTGTGAGAGACAGAGAGAGCATGTGTGTGTGTGTGTGTGTGTGTGTCTGAGAGTGTGTAAGGAGAGCGTGTGTGTGACCTGATCTTCCTCTACAGTCTATCAGTAACTGAAACACGGGATTAGATGCAAAGTAAAGCTCCCTCGACACTGTTCCCATCAAACACTCCCAGGAAAGGTACAGGTACAGCACAGAGTTCGATACAGAGTAAAGCTCTCTCTACACTGTTCCCATCAAACACTCCCAGGACAGGTACAGCACGGGGTTAGATACAGAGTAAAGCTCCCCCTACACTGTCCTCATCCAACACACCCAGGAGAGATACAGCACGGGGTTAGATACAGATTAAAGCTCCCTGTACACTGTCCCCATCAAACACTCCCAGGACAGGTACAGCACGGGGTTAGATACAGAGTAAAGCTCCCTCTACACTGTCCCCATCAAACACACCCAGGAGAGATACAGCACGGGGTTAGATACAGAGTAAAGCTCCCTCTACACTGTCCCCATCAAACACTCCCAGGACAGGTACAGCACAGGGTTAGATACAGATTAAAGCTCACTGTACACTGTCCCCATCAAAACAGTCCCAGTACAGATACAGCACGGGGTTAGATACAGAGTAAAGCTCCCTCGATACTGTCCCCAACAAACACTCCCAGGACAGATACAACACGGGGTTAGATCCAGAGTAAATCTCCCTCGATACTGTCCCCATCAAACACTCCCAGGGCAGGGACAGCATGGGTTAGATACAGAGTAAAGCTCCCTCTGCACTGTCCCCATCAAACAAACCAAGGACAGATACAGCACGGGGTTAGATATAGAGTAAAGCTCCCTCTGCACTGTCCCCAACAAACACTCCCAGGACAGATACAACACGGGGTTAGATCCAGAGTAAATCTCCCTCTGCACTGTTCCCAACAAACACTCCCAGAACAGTTACAGCACGGGGTTAGATACAGAGTAAAGCTCCCTCTACACTGTCCCCATCAAATACTCCCAGGACAGGTACAGCACGGGTTTAGATACAGAGTAAAGCTCCCTCGATACTGTCCCCATCAAACACTCCCAGGGCAGGGACAGCATGGGTTAGATACAGAGTAAAGCTCCCTCTGCACTATCCCCATCAAACACTCCAAAGACAGATACAACAGGGGGTTAGATATAGAGTAAAGCTCCCTCTGCACTGTCCCCAACAAACACTCCCAGGACAGATACAACACGGGGTTAGATCCAGAGTAAATCTCCCTCTACACTGTCCCCATCAAACACTCCCAGGGCAGGGACAGCATGGGTTAGATACAGAGTAAAGCTCCCTCTACACTGTCCCCATCAAACAAACCAAGGACAGATACAACAGGGGGTTAGATATGGAGTAAAGCTCCCTCTACAATATCCCCATCAGACAAACCAAGGACAGGTACAGCACGGGGTGAGATACAGAGTAAAGCTCCCTCTTCACTGTCCCCATGAAACACTCCCATGACAGATACAGCAAGTGGTTAGATGTAGAGTAAAGCTCCCTCGACACTGTCCCCATCAAACACTCCTAGGACAGGTACAGCATGGGGTTAGATACAGAGTAAATCTACCTGAACACTGTCCCCATCAAACACTCCCGGAACAGACACAGCACAGGGTGAGATACGGAT
>NW_027590144.1:592500-602500 GCF_964213995.1 Mustelus asterias
AGGAACTGCTCCAGAGTCTATAGAATTTTGGAAGATGACCAGCAATGCATCCAATATTTCCAGCGCCGCTTCCTTTAATACTCTGGGATGTAGATTATCAGGCCCTGGGGCTTTGTCAGCCTTTAACCCCATTCATTCCCCCAGCACCATTTTCTTACTAATACTGATTTCCTTCAATTCAATTCCACACTCTCACTAAACCATTGGTTCCCTAACATTTCTGCCAGGTTATCTGTGCCTCTTTTGTGAAGACAGAACCAAAGTATATGTTCAATTCTTCTGCCATTTCTTTGCTCCCCATTATAATTTCCCCGGAGAGATGGAGAGAGGCAGAGTCACTGAGAGATAGGGATGAGATAGTAATGCAGAGAGTAACAGTGAGATATTCAGGTGGGTAAGCAGCTAATAGTGGGGTACAACAAGGATCACTCCAAAGCCACAGATATTGCCTCATGTTGCCGCTGTCGCCATTTACCTTAAATCAGCATCCTCTGCTTTCCAACCTTTCCCCCAATGTGCCGATTATCTCAAAGCCGATCCTCTCAGTCCTGGGACATCAGTGCAGGAGTTCCTCAGGGTGAGTGTCCGAGGCCCCAACCATCTTCAGCTGCTCCATCACTGACCTTCCCTCCATAGGTGAGATGTTCGCTGATGATCGCAGCATTCACAACTCCTCAGATTGTGAAATAGTCAATGCCGGAATACTGAGCAGGACAGGCAGCATCTGTGTAAAGAGAAGCAGATTTTGGGACTGGGGGACTGAGAGACAGGAAGATAGTGAAACACACACAAACTCACTGACAACAAACGCAGTGATGCACAGACACACACACACAGATACACGCACAGTCTCACAAACACACACACACACAGTCTCACACACAGACAGACACACAGATAGAGAAAGCTCCCACAGTCTCACTCACAATGTGAAACTATTAAAATTGGGGTTGTTCTGGGAGCCAGAATGAAAGGAAAACAGATATCGGAGGATGGTGGGACAGGAGGAGCTGGGGAAGGCCCATAGGCATGGTGGCACAGTGGTTAGCACTGCTGCCTCACAGTGCCAGGGGCCCGGGTTCAATTCCAGCCTTGGGTGACTGTCTGTGTAGAATTTCCACGTTCTCCCCGATTCTGCATGGCTTTCCTCCGGGTGTTCCGGTTTCCTCCCACAGTTCAAAGATGTCGAGGTTAGGTGGACTGGCCATGCTCAATTGCCCCTTAGAATGTTTAGATGAGGTGGATTGGCCATGGTAAATGTGTGGGGCTATGGGGAATGGGTAGGGGAAAGGGTGTGGCTCAGATACTCTGTCAGAGATTCGGTGCAGACTCGATGGGCTGAATGGCCTCCTTCTGCACTGGGATTCTATGGTTCAACCAGTTTCCATTATTCTCCTGAAAACTTTCAAATAATCAGCCGCTGATCCTTCGAAAAACCGGGGAATACAATCCTCGTTTGTGTTATTTTACCACCTTGTGATTTAACCCTTGCTGTCCTGGTATCATTCTGGTAAATCTACACTGTACACAAATGGGTGGAGCGGTGCCACATAGGAGGTTAGTGCGCTAAATTAAAGTGCATGGGATTGTGGGAATATAATGGCACGGATTGAGAATTGGTTCACAGACAGGGAACAGTGAGTAGGAAGAAATGAATCTTTTTCTAAGTAACAGGCAGTGACGAGTGGGGTCCCGCAGGGGTCAGTTCTTGGGTCCCAGCTATTCACAAAACACATCAGTGATTTGGATGAGGGAACCAAACGTAATATTCTCAAGTTTGCTGATGAGACGAAACTTGGTGGGAATGTGAGTGATGGGGAGGATGTGAAGAGGCTTCGGGGTGATTTAGACAAGTTGAGTGAGTGGGGAAATACATGGCAGATGCAGAATAATGTGGATAAATGTGACGTTATCCACTTTGGACGGAGGAAGAGAATGGCAGAGTATTAGTTGAATGGTGATAGATTGGGAAATGTTGTACAAAGGGACCTGGGTATCTGAGAACACCAGTCACTGAAAGCAAGCATGCAGCTACAGCAAGCAGTTAGGAAGACCAATGGGATGTTGTCCTTCATTGCAAGAGGGTTCGAGTAGAAGAGCAAGGATGTCTTACTGCAGCTGGACAGAGCCTCGGTGAGACCACACCTGGAGTCTTGTGTACAGTGTTCCTCTCCTTATCTGAGGAAGGATGTACTTGCCACAGAGGGAGAGCAGTGAATGTTCACCAGACTGATTTCTGGGATGGCAGCATTGATGTCTGAGGGGAGATTGGGTCGGCTGGGCCTGTATTCACTGGAATGTAGAAGAGTGAGCGGGGATCTAATTGAAAGGTATAAAATTCTGACAGTACTGGACAGGCTGGAACTGCTCACACACAGATAGAGAACACTCCCACAGTCTCACTCACAATGTGAAACTATTAAAATTGGGGTTGTTCTGGGAGCCAGAATGAAAGGATATCAGATATCGGAGGATGGTGGGACAACAGGAGCTGGGGAAGGCCCATAGGCACAAATTAACACGGTGAAGTTTGGACCCTGTGGGGTGACAGTTGTCTGAATACAGATTCTATCTTATTGTAACATTCGGTACCACATGTACTGAGCTCACCAGCATTTGCAGAAGCCATTATATAAAGACCGTTCTGTCTGTATTGTGTGAATCCAATCTTGAAATTTGCACTCATGTTGCTAATTCTGCCAAGACAGAAACAGAAAGAGTGTTTGAATTCTCCGTGATTCGACCCCTTAACGATATTGGGCAATTTAACATGGCCAATCCAGCTAACTTGCACATCTTTGGATTCTAAGGGGCAATTTACCCTGGCCAATCCAGCTAACCTTGGCATGTTTGGAGTGTGGTAGGTAACCGGGGTACCCGGAGGAATCCCACGCAGACACGGGAAGAATGTGGAGACTCAGAGAGACAGTCACTCAGGGCTGGAATTGAACCCGGGCCCCTGGCGCTGAGAGGCAGCAGTGCTAACCATGGTGCCACCTTGCCTATGGGCCGTCCCCAGCTCCTCCTGTCCCACCATTCTCCTATATCAGTTTTTCTGTAATTAAGGTTCCCAAAGCATGCCCATGCTGTCAGACCTGCTGAGATTTTGCAGCATTTTCTGTTTTTGTTTTTGTTTCAGTTTTAAGTTTAAGTTTACTTATTAGTGTCACAAGTGGGCTAACATTAACACTGCAATGAAGTTACTGTGAAAATCCCCCAAGTCGCCACACTCCAGTGCCTGTTCGGCTACACTGAGGGAGAATTTAGCATGGCCAAAGCACCCTAACCATCGTGTCTTTCAGACTGTGGGAGGAAAGTGGAGCAGCCGGAGGAAACCCACGCAGACACGGGGAGAATGTACAGACTCCGCACAGACAGTGAACAAGCCGTGAATCGAACCCGGATCCCTGGTGCTCTGAGGCAACAGTGCTAACCTCTGTGCCACCCACTGCAAACACAACACACAGAGTAAAATCCCCTCTGCTCTGTCCAAGGAATTGCAGATTTTTAGATTGACTTTAAGGAAAAACAGAACTCAAATTGCTCAGCATCCCAGTGTGGACTCTTGATTATTTCAACCATGTGTGTGTGTGTGAGAGAGAGAGTGTGTGTGTGAGGGAGAGTGTGTGAGTGAGAGGGAGAGTGTGTGTGTGAGAGAGAGAGTGTGTGTGAGAGGGAGAGTGTGTGAGTGAGAGAGAGAGAGTGTGTGTGAGAGAGAGAGTGTGTGTGAGAGGGAGTGTGTGTGAGTGAGAGAGAGAGTGTGTGTGAGAGAGAGAGTGTGGGTGTGTGAGAGAGAGAGAGTGTGTGTGTGTGTGTGAGAGAGAGAGAGTATGTGTGTGAGAGTGTGTGTGTGTGAAAGAAAGATAGTGTGTGTGTGAGCGAGAGGGTGTGTGTGTGTGAGAGAGAGAGTGTGTGTGAGTGAGAGAGAGAGTGAGTGTAGTCAGTCTTATTCAGGAAAAGAGCAAGCTAATTTCAGAGGGAGAGATACAGATACAGAGGCAGACTGGGACTGAAACAGGATGGGATTGTGCTGTACAGGTTTCAGAGCTGACACTGAGACACACACAAGATGTACAGTCGCAGATTGTACCTGCCACTTACAAAGAAATGTAGCAAATAGGAACAGGAGGTGACCATTCGGCCCATCGAGCCTGTACCGACAACAATCCCACCCTATCCCCGTAACACCACACATTTACCCTGCTGATCCCCCCCGAAACTAGGGTCAATTTGTCACGGCCAATCAACCAACCCGGGCATCTTTTGACTGTGGGAGGAAACCGGAGCACCCGGAGGAAACCATGATCAGCCATGGTCACAATGGATGGCGGAGCAGGATGGAAGGGCTGAATGGCCTCCACCTGTTCCTATTTTCTATGTTTCTTTGTAAGTTCCACGTGGCAAAGTGTTTCTTCATTTCACTCCTAAAAGTCTAAAATACTAAACATTGTCTCAAATCCAATGTCCCCCAAGTCCTGGACTCCCCAACCAGCAGAAAATGTTCCTCTTTATCAGCATCTGTGGGTCATCCTGACTCAAAACATTGGCTCTATTCTCTCTCCACAGATGCTGTTTAATGCGTTTCACTGCATTAAAACCTGCTGAGATTTTCTGTTTTTGTTTCAGCGACTGTTCGGCTACACTGAGGGAGAATTTGAAACGGCCAACGCACCCTAACCATCGTGTCTTTCAGACTGTGGGAGGAAAGTGGAGCAGCCGGAGGAAACCCACGCAGACACGGGGAGAATGTACAGACTCTGCACAGACAGTGACCCAAGCCTGGAATCGACCCCGGGTCCCTGGCGCTCTGAGGCAGCAGTGCTAACCTCTGTGCCACCCATGATTCCTGCATCTGCAGTATTTTGCTTTTAGCTTTCTTCTTTATTAACCCTCTCCATTTCACTTATTATTTTGAAGGGTTTCATTAAATCACTCCTTAACCTCAATCCCAGTGTTTCAGAGTAAATCTTCATCGACACAAAAACCATACAATCACCACAGTGCAGAAGGAGGCCATTCAGCCTATCGGGTCTGTACTGACTCTCCGAAAGAGCATCTATCCGCATAACGCCATGCATTTACCAGAGCTAATTCCCCGAACCTACACATCCCTGGACACTAAGGGGCAATTTAGCATGGCCAATGAACCGAACCTGCACATCTTTGGAGTGTGGGAGGAACCGGGGTACCCGGAGGAAACCCACGCAGACACGGGGAGAATGTGCAAACTCCACACAGACAGTCACCCGAGGCTGGAATGAACCCGGGTTCCTGACGCTGTGAGGCAGCAGTGCCAACCACTGTGCCATTGTACCACCCTGCTCAGAAAACACTTCCAACCCAAACACAACACACAGAGTAAAATCCCCTCTGCTCTGTCCAAGGAATTTTTAATTGCAGATTTTTAGATTGACTTTTAGGAAAAACAGAACTCAAATTGCTCAGCATCCCAGTGTGGACTCTTGTTTATTCCAACCATGATCTCATCTCTGCAGATTCAAACATGAAGTTTAAGCTGTGAATACAGTTGTGTCTGTCTGTCTCAGAGTTTGTGTATTCAGTCTTTCACTGCCTTTTAAACTTCTCTGAAGAATTTGAATGCTGGATGTTGCTTAATCATTCCTTTCTCTCAGCACATGGAACTGCTGAAACTTCAAGAGTCACAATCTAATGTCAGTAACAAAGAACTGTATCTTTATTTATCCATCATTTCCAATCTCTGAATAGATCACACACATTTCCAGAGTGCAGGAAGCTCTCAATGGAAACTGCTTCCAATTATTCCCCAATACAATTGTTCACACTTTACTGTGAACTACATTCCACTGACATTCCCAAAGCACAGTAAGAAGTTTAACAACACCAGGTTAAAGTCCAAAAGGTTTATTTGGTAGCAAAAGCCACACAAGCTTTCGAGGCTCTAAGCCCCTTCTTCAGGTGACTCACCTGAAGAAGGGGCTTAGAGACACAGCTTTTCCCCATTCATAAAGCAATCTGTTCTATCCTTTTTCAAGTGGGTGACCACACAATTGTCTCCAATGAAATCCATCTTTCACTCTTTGAACCATTCAGTTAAGACATTTAACTTTCGGGCGGCACGGTGGCTCAGTGGTTCGTACTGCTGCCTCACAGCGCCAGGGACCCGGGTTCAATTCCAGCCTCGGGTGACTGTGTGGAGTTTGCACATTCTCCCCGTGTCTGCGTGGGTTTCCTCCGGGTGCTCTGGTTACCTTCCACACTCGCAAGATATATAGGTTAGATGGATTAGCAATGGGGTTATGGGGATAGGGCTGGGGTGAGGGCCTGGGTAAGATACTCTGTCATCAAGTCTGTGCAGACTCAATGAGCTGAATGGCCTCTTATGCAGTGGAATACCTCTTTGCCATTTGAAGCTTCTCGCTATAAGACTTAAAATGCTGCCTATTTCTGTGAAATGTTGCAAACATTCTGTCTCATCACCGGGCGACATGATGGCACAGTGGTTAGCACTGCTCCCCCACAGCACCAAGGACCCACGTTCAATTCCAGCCTCGGGTGACTGTCTGTGTGGAGTTTGTACGTTCTCCCAGTGTCTGCGTGGGTTTCCTCCGGGTGCTCCGGTTTCCTCCCACACTCCAAAGACGTGCGGTTAGGTTGATTGGCCGTGCTCAATTGCCCCTTAGTGTTAGGGGGATTCAGGCCTGGGTGGTCTTGTTGTCGGGGGCAGGCTTGATGGACCAAAGGACCTCCTTCTGCACTTTAGGGATTCTATGATGAACGGCATGGTGGCACAGTGGTTAGCACAGCGCCAGGGACCCAGGTTCAATTCCAGCCTCAGCTCGCTGTCTGTGTAGAGTTCTCCCAGTGTCTGCGTGGGTTTCCTCCGGGTGCTCCAGTTTCCTCCCACACTCCAAACATGTGCGGGTCAGGTGGATTGGCCATGATAAATTGACCCTAGTGTCAGGGGATTAACAGGGTAACTATATGGGGTTACGGGAATCGGGCCTGGGTGGGATTGTGGTCGATGCAGACTCGATGGGCCGAATGGTCTGCCCTTTAGGGATTCTATGATTCTAGGATCTCAAATCATTGATAAATACGATGAAACTGAGACAGACACGGGGGCTTTGCAGCAGCAGAGACAGAATGGGAATCATTGCATCCTGCACCGAGTTTTATTACACAACCAATTTCAGAAAATTCACAACTCTAATTCACAACAGCAAAGTGTGGGATTGCAAACTTGGAATTATTAGCCCAGGACTAAAGTTTAAAAGCTAAACACTGACATTCGGAAACAAGAGATGGCCTCACATCTTCAATTCTGTGATTGTCCCCCATCTCCTGCTCTGAATATTACAATATCTCTGCCCCCTTCATGCGTCTGCAGACTTTGAAAGTTACTCAGACATTGGTGAAACTAGTCTTTATCTCGGGGCGTTTCCTGTGAAATATGCGCCTTCTCCAAAGAGACACAATCTAATTGACGCTTTCTGATACAATCTGAATCTCCTTTCAAACAACCTCCCAACCCCACTGTGCAGGAATGTCACCTTTTGTCACATTCCCCAAGACAATTGTTGACATTTTATCAGGTGGGAAAAGTAGATTCAACTGACAGATTCTGAGCCCCAGGTTGAATCTTTAAGATGTAAAAATGAACTGAAAGCCCAGGTCTCTCTGTTCCTGCATCCATTTTAACATTGACCCATTGATTTTAAATTGCTTCTCCTGTATAAAAATATAATCTATCGACCTCAGAGTTAAACATTAATAAGCGACTGAGCATCAACTGCGAATTATAGAAGGTAGTTCCAAACTAATATCACAGCTGGTGTGGCAAAGTGTTTCTGAATTCCACTCCTACAAGTCTAGAATCCTCAACATTGTTTGAAATCCAATGTCCCCAAGTCCTGGACTCCCCAACCAGCAGGAAAAGTTGTTCTTTATCATTCCTCTCCATTCCCCTTATTATCTTGAAGTGTTTGATCCAATCATCCCGTAGCCTAAATTCCAGCATTACAGAGTAACACTTCAACTACACTTTTCAACAAACAATCCCAAACCAAATACAGAACAGGGTTCATAGAATCCTGCAGTGCAGGAGGCCATTCGGCCCATCGAGTCTGCACTGACCACAATCCCACCCAGGCCCCATCCCTATCATCCCATACATTTACCTCAGCCACTCCTCCTGACACTAAGGGACAATTTAGCTTGGCCAATCCACCTAACCTGTACACCTGATAGAAGTCTGCCAGATTATGAGGGGGCATGGACAGAGTGGATAGTCAGAAGCGTTTTCCCAGGGTGGAAGAGTTATTACTCGGGGGCATAGGTTTAAGGTGCGAGGGGCAAGGTTTAAAGGAGATGTGGGAGGAAAGTTTTTTTACACAGAGGGTGCTGGGTGCCTGGAACTCGTTGCCGGGGGAGGGAGTGGAAACGGATACGCTAGTGACTTTTCAAGGGCGTCTTGACAAAGACATGAATAAGATGGGAATGGAGGGATATGGTCCCCGGAAGGGTAGGGGGTTTTAGTTCAGTCAGGCAGCATGGTCGGTGCAGGATTGGAGAGCCGAAAGACCTGTTCCCGTGCTGTGATTTTCTTTGTTCTATCTTTGGAGTGTGGGATGAAACCGGAGCACCCGGAGGAAACCCACACAAACACGGGAAGGATGTTCAAACTCCAGTCAGAAAGTGACCCATGCTGGGAATCGAAGGCGGGTCCCTGGCACTGTGAGGAACCAGTGCTAACCCCTGCATCACTGTGCCACCCCCATATTGAAAACTTGGGTTCAAATTCAAGACAGCCGCAAATTCACTTTGAGAAAAGTTCCCTCTGCTGTGTCAAAGGAATTTTTAATTGAGGATTTTTATTTCTGGGAAAACTGAACTCACATTGAACAGCATCCCAGTGTGGGATTTAAACTCTAGTTTGTTTCAGTCCTGGGGAGAGAGATGGAGCGAGAGGGAGAGTTACAGATACAGAGGCAGAGAGACACAGAAACAGGATGGGATAGTGCTGTACATGTTTCAGAGCTGATACTGAGACACACACGAGATGTACAATCGCAGCCCAGAGTGAATCATTCTCTGTTACCTGCAGTGTCCTGGACATGGACAGAAGCTGACACTCAGACACACACAACAACAACTTGCATTTATAGAGCACCTTGGACAGTATCATCCCAAGATGCTTCACAGGAGCCTTAATGTGAGAAATTTGACCCCGAGTCACAGGAGAGTTTAGGGTCACATGTCCCAAAGGTTTGGCCAGATGGTTTTTATGGACTATTTTAATTGGAGGAAAAGGAGGTGTTAAAATGGAGAAAACCAATCTGCTTCACTAATGTTCTTTAGGGAAGGAAATCTGCCGTCCTTACCTGGTCGGGCCTACATGTGACTCCAGTCCCACAGCAATGTGGTTGACTCTTAGATGCTGTTTGAAATGGCCTAGCAAGCCACTCAGTTCATGAGCAATTAGGGACGAGGAGTAAACGCTGGCAGAACCAGCCAGGCCCACATCCCATGGATGTATTTGAGTAAAACGTTCAGGGAAGGAATTCCAGAGTTGGAGCCCACGCAGATGAAGACACAGCTCCCAATGGGGAAACGATTCAAATTGTGGATGGTCACGGAGCCAGAATGAAAGGAAAACAGATATGGGAGGATGGTGGGACTGGAGGAGGTGGATCACCAGCAAGAAACATTTCTCTCTCTCTGTGCTATCAGTTTCCATTATTCTCCTGACAACTTGGATCAAATTGTCCAAGAGAGAGAGAGAGACAGAGCGAGAGGGGGCCAGAAAGAGAGAGAGAAACAGAGGCAGAGAGAGAGAGACAGAGAGAGACAAAGACGGAGAGAGACTGAGACAGAGAGGGAGAGAGAGAGAAACAGAGAGAGAGAGACAGAGAGAGACAGAGACAGAGAGAGACAGAGACGGAGAGAGACAAAGACGGAGAGAGACAAAGACGGAGAGAGACAGAGAGAGAGGGAGACAGAGAGAGAGAGAGGGAGACAG
>NW_027590144.1:615000-632500 GCF_964213995.1 Mustelus asterias
CACAGAGAGAGGGAGACACAGAGAGAGGGAGACACAGAGAGAGGGAGACAGAGAGAGGGAGAGAGTCAGATTGAGAGAGGGACTGAGAGAGAGATGGACAGAGAGAGAGGGACAGAGAGAGAGAGAGGGAGAGAGAGGGACAGACCAAGGGAGAGACAGAGACACAGAGAGAGTCAGAGTCAGAGGGAGAGTCGGGAGCGAGACAGAGAGAGACAGAGACAGGGAGAGACAGAGACAGAGACAGAGACAGAGAGAGACAGAGACAGAGAAAGAGAGAGAGAGAGACAGAGACAGGGAGAGAGACAGAGAATGACAGACAGAGAGTGACAGAGAGAGACAGAGACGCAAAGAGAGAGAGAGAGACAGGGAGAGAGACAGAGAGAGAGAAACAGAGACAGAGAGAGAGACAGGGAGAGAGACAGGGAGAGAGACAGGGAGAGAGACAGGGAGAGAGACAGGGAGAGAGACAGGGAGAGAGACAGGGAGAGAGACAGGGAGAGAGACAGGGAGAGACAGAGACAGAGAGAGACAAAGACGGAGAGAGACAGAGAGAGAGGGAGACAGAGAGAGAGGGAGACACAGAGAGAGGGAGACACAGAGAGAGGGAGACACAGAGGGAGGGAGACACAGAGGGAGGGAGACACAGAGAGAGGGAGACACAGAGAGAGGGAGACACAGAGAGAGGGAGACACAGAGAGAGGGAGACACAGAGAGAGGGAGACACAGAGAGAGGGAGACACAGAGAGAGGGAGACACAGAGAGAGGGAGACACAGAGAGAGGGAGACACAGAGAGAGGGAGACACAGAGAGAGGGAGACACAGAGAGAGGGAGACACAGAGAGAGGGAGACACAGAGAGAGGGAGACACAGAGGGAGGGAGACACAGAGAGGGAGACACAGAGAGAAGGAGACACAGAGAGAGGGAGACACAGAGGGAGGGAGACACAGAGAGGGAGACACAGAGAGAAGGAGACACAGAGAGAGGGAGACACAGAGGGAGGGAGACACAGGGAGAGGGAGACAGAGACAGAGGGACAGAGAGAGAGAGAGAGAGAGAGAAAGAGAGGGACAGACCAAGAGAGAGACAGAGAGAGAGACAGAGACACAGAGAGAGGTAGAGAGAGAGAGAGGGAGACAGACAGACAGAGAGACACAGAGAGGGAGACAGAGATAGAGCGCGACAGAGACAGAGTGACAGAGAGAGAGAGAGAGAGACAGAGAGAGAGAGAGAGAGACAGAGAGAGAGAGAGAGAGACAGAGAGAGAGGGAGAGAGACAGACAGAGAAAGAGAGAGGGACAGAGAGAGACACAGTGAGAGAGAGAGACACACAGTGAGAGAGAGAGACACACAGTGAGAGAGGGAGAGAGACAGAGACAGAGAGAGAGATAGACAGAGAGAGACAGAGATGCAAAGAGAGAGAGACAGAGACAGAGACAGAGAGAGAGACAGACAGAGACAGACAGAGAAAGACAGAGAAAGACAGAGAGAAACAGAGAGAGACAGAGGCTCAAAGAGAGAGAGACAGAGCGAGAGGGGGCCAGAAAGAGAGAGAGAAACAGAGAGACAGAGAGAGAGAGGGACAGAGACAGAGACAAAGACGGAGAGAGACAAAGACGGAGAGAGACAAAGACGGAGAGAGACAAAGACGGAGAGAGACAGAGAGAGACAAAGACGGAGAGAGACAGAGAGAGAGGGAGACAGAGAGAGGGGGAGACAGAGAGGGAGGGAGACAGAGAGGGAGGGAGACAGAGAGGGAGGGAGACAGAGAGGGAGGGAGACAGAGAGGGAGGGAGACACAGAGGGAGGGAGACACAGAGGGAGGGAGACACAGAGGGAGGGAGACACAGAGGGAGGGAGACAGAGAGGGAGGGAGACACAGAGGGAGGGAGACACAGAGGGAGGGAGACGCAGAGGGAGGGAGACGCAGAGGGAGGGAGACGCAGAGGGAGGGAGACACAGAGGGAGGGAGACACAAAGGGAGGGAGACACAGAGGGAGGGAGACACAGAGGGAGGGAGACAGAGAGGGAGGGAGACACAGAGGGAGGGAGACAGAGAGGGAGGGAGACACAGAGGGAGGGAGACAGAGAGGGAGGGAGACAGAGACAGAGGGACAGACCAAGAGAGAGACAGAGAGAGAGACAGAGACACAGAGAGAGGGAGAGAGAGAGAGACAAAGACAGAGACAGAGAGAGAGACAGAGAATGACAGACAGAGAGAGACAGAGAGAGACCGAGACAGAGAGAGAAAGAGACGCAAAGAGAGAGAGAGAGAGAGAGACAGAGAGAGACCGAGACGGAGAGAGACAGAGGCGCAAAGAGAGAGAGAGAGAGAGACAGAGCGAGAGGGGGCATGAAAGAGAGAGAGAAACAGAGACAGAGAGAGAGACGGACAGACCAAGAGAGAGACAGAGAGAGAGAGAGGGAGAGACAGAGAGTGAGACAGAGACACAGAATGAGTCAGAGAGAGAGACAGAGACAGAGAGAGACAGAGAGAGGGAGAGAGACAGAGAGAGAGAGACAGAGACAGAGAGGGACAGAGAGAGAGAGAGAGAGAGGGGGACAGACCAAGAGAGAGACAGAGAGAGAGAGGGACAGAGAGAGAGAGAGAGAGGGGGAGAGACCAAGAGAGAGACAGAGAGAGAGAGGGACAGAGAGAGAGAGAGACAGAGAGGGGGACAGACCAAGAGAGAGACAGAGACAGAGACACAGAGAGAGTCAGAGTCAGGGAGAGAGTCAGAGAGATTCAGGAAGCGAAACAGAGACAGGGACAGAGAGAGACAGAGATAGAGAGAGAGAGACAGAGACAGAGAGACAGAGAATGACGGACAGAGAGAGACAGAGAGAGACCGAGACAGAGGCAGAGAGAGACAGAGACGCAAAGAGAGAGAGAGAGACAGAGCGAGAGGGGGCCAGAAAGAGAGAGAGAAACCGAGGCAGAGAGAGAGAGACAGAGAGAGACAAAGACGGAGAGAGACTGAGACAGAGAGGGAGAGAGAGAGAGACAGAGAGAGAGAGACAGAGAGAGAGAGAGACACAGAGAGAGGGAGACACAGAGGGAGGGAGACACAGAGAGAGGGAGACACAGAGGGAGGGAGACACAGAGAGAGGGAGACACAGAGGGAGGGAGACACAGAGGGAGGGAGACACAGAGAGAGGGAGACACAGAGGGAGGGAGACACAGAGGGAGGGAGACACAGAGGGAGGGAGACACAGAGGGAGGGAGACACAGAGGGAGGGAGACACAGAGGGAGGGAGACACAGAGGGAGGGAGACACAGAGGGAGGGAGACAGAGAGAGGGACAGAGACAGAGAGAGGGACAGAGACAGAGAGAGGGACAGAGAGAAAGAGAGAGACAGAGGGACAGACCAAGAGAGAGACAGAGAGAGGGACAGACCAAGAGAGAGACAGAGAGAGACAAAGATGGAGAGAGACAGAGAGAGAGTGAGACAGAGAGAGTGAGACAGAGAGAGAGGGAGACACAGAGACAGTGAGACAGAGAGAGGGGGAGACAGAGAGGGAAGGAGACAGAGAGGGAGGGAGACACAGAGGGAGGGAGACACAGAGGGAGGGAGACACAGAGGGAGGGAGACACAGAGGGAGGGAGACACAGAGGGAGGGAGACACAGAGGGAGGGAGACACAGAGGGAGGGAGACACAGAGGGAGGGAGACACAGAGGGAGGGAGACACAGAGGGAGGGAGACACAGAGGGAGGGAGACACAGAGGGAGGGAGACACAGAGGGAGGGAGACAGAGAGGGAGGGAGACAGAAACAGAGAGAGAGAGAGAGACAGAGACACAGAGAGGGAGAGACAGAGAGAGGGAGAGACAGAGAGAGGGAGAGACTGAGGGAGAGACAGAGAGGGGGAGAGACGAAGCGAGAGACAGAGAGAGGGAGAGACAGAGAGAGGGAGAGACAGAGTGAGGGAGAGACAGAGTGAGGGAGAGACAGAGTGAGGGAGACACAGAGAGAGGGAGACACAGAGAGAGGGAGACACAGAGAGAGGGAGAGACAGAGAGAGGGAGACACAGAGAGAGGGAGACACAGAGAGAGGGAGACACAGAGAGAGGGAGACACAGAGAGAGGGAGACACAGAGAGAGGGAGACACAGAGAGAGGGAGACACAGAGAGAGGGAGACACAGAGAGAGGGAGACACAGAGAGAGGGAGACAGAGAGAGGGAGAGAGTCAGATTGAGAGAGGGACTGAGAGAGAGATGGACAGAGAGAGAGGGACAGAGAGAGAGAGAGGGAGAGAGAGGGACAGACCAAGGGAGAGACAGAGACACAGAGAGAGTCAGAGTCAGAGGGAGAGTCGGGAGCGAGACAGAGAGAGACAGAGACAGGGAGAGACAGAGACAGAGACAGAGACAGAGAGAGACAGAGACAGAGAAAGAGAGAGAGAGAGACAGAGACAGGGAGAGAGACAGAGAATGACAGACAGAGAGTGACAGAGAGAGACAGAGACGCAAAGAGAGAGAGAGAGACAGGGAGAGAGACAGAGAGAGAGAAACAGAGACAGAGAGAGAGACAGGGAGAGAGACAGGGAGAGAGACAGGGAGAGAGACAGGGAGAGAGACAGGGAGAGAGACAGGGAGAGAGACAGGGAGAGAGACAGGGAGAGAGACAGGGAGAGAGACAGGGAGAGAGACAGGGAGAGAGACAGGGAGAGAGACAGGGAGAGACAGAGACAGAGAGAGACAAAGACGGAGAGAGACAGAGAGAGAGGGAGACACAGAGAGAGGGAGACACAGAGAGAGGGAGACACAGAGAGAGGGAGACACAGAGGGAGGGAGACACAGAGGGAGGGAGACACAGAGAGAGGGAGACACAGAGAGAGGGAGACACAGAGAGAGGGAGACACAGAGAGAGGGAGACACAGAGAGAGGGAGACACAGAGAGAGGGAGACACAGAGAGGAAAGCACAGAGAGAGGGAGACACAGAGAGAGGGAGACACAGAGAGAGGGAGACACAGAGGGAGGGAGACACAGAGAGGGAGACACAGAGAGAAGGAGACACAGAGAGAGGGAGACACAGAGGGAGGGAGACACAGGGAGAGGGAGACAGAGACAGAGGGACAGAGAGAGAGAGAGAGAGAGAGAAAGAGAGGGACAGACCAAGAGAGAGACAGAGAGAGAGACAGAGACACAGAGAGAGGTAGAGAGAGAGAGAGGGAGACAGACAGACAGAGAGACACAGAGAGGGAGACAGAGATAGAGCGCGACAGAGACAGAGTGACAGAGAGAGAGAGAGAGAGACAGAGAGAGAGAGAGACAGAGAGAGAGAGAGAGAGACAGAGAGAGAGGGAGAGAGACAGACAGAGAAAGAGAGAGGGACAGAGAGAGACACAGTGAGAGAGAGAGACACACAGTGAGAGAGGGAGAGAGACAGAGACAGAGAGAGAGATAGACAGAGAGAGACAGAGATGCAAAGAGAGAGAGACAGAGACAGAGACAGAGAGAGAGACAGACAGAGACAGACAGAGAAAGACAGAGAAAGACAGAGAGAAACAGAGAGAGACAGAGGCTCAAAGAGAGAGAGACAGAGCGAGAGGGGGCCAGAAAGAGAGAGAGAAACAGAGAGACAGAGAGAGAGAGGGACAGAGACAGAGACAAAGACGGAGAGAGACAAAGACGGAGAGAGACAAAGACGGAGAGAGACAAAGACGGAGAGAGACAGAGAGAGACAAAGACGGAGAGAGACAGAGAGAGAGGGAGACAGAGAGAGGGGGAGACAGAGAGGGAGGGAGACAGAGAGGGAGGGAGACAGAGAGGGAGGGAGACACAGAGGGAGGGAGACACAGAGGGAGGGAGACACAGAGGGAGGGAGACACAGAGGGAGGGAGACAGAGAGGGAGGGAGACACAGAGGGAGGGAGACACAGAGGGAGGGAGACACAAAGGGAGGGAGACGCAGAGGGAGGGAGACGCAGAGGGAGGGAGACGCAGAGGGAGGGAGACACAGAGGGAGGGAGACACAAAGGGAGGGAGACACAGAGGGAGGGAGACACAGAGGGAGGGAGACAGAGAGGGAGGGAGACACAGAGGGAGGGAGACAGAGAGGGAGGGAGACACAGAGGGAGGGAGACAGAGAGGGAGGGAGACAGAGACAGAGGGACAGACCAAGAGAGAGACAGAGAGAGAGACAGAGACACAGAGAGAGGGAGAGAGAGAGAGACAAAGACAGAGACAGAGAGAGAGACAGAGAATGACAGACAGAGAGAGACCGAGACAGAGAGAGAAAGAGACGCAAAGAGAGAGAGAGAGAGAGAGACAGAGAGAGACCGAGACGGAGAGAGACAGAGGCGCAAAGAGAGAGAGAGAGAGAGACAGAGCGAGAGGGGGCATGAAAGAGAGAGAGAAATAGAGACAGAGAGAGAGACGGACAGACCAAGAGAGAGACAGAGAGAGAGAGAGGGAGAGACAGAGAGTGAGACAGAGACACAGAATGAGTCAGAGAGAGAGACAGAGACAGAGAGAGACAGAGAGAGGGAGAGAGACAGAGAGAGAGAGACAGAGACAGAGAGGGACAGAGAGAGAGAGAGAGAGAGGGGGACAGACCAAGAGAGAGACAGAGGGAGAGAGGGACAGAGAGAGAGAGAGAGAGGGGGAGAGACCAAGAGAGAGACAGAGAGAGAGAGGGACAGAGAGAGAGAGAGACAGAGAGGGGGACAGACCAAGAGAGAGACAGAGACAGAGACACAGAGAGAGTCAGAGTCAGGGAGAGAGTCAGAGAGATTCAGGAAGCGAAACAGAGACAGGGACAGAGAGAGACAGAGATAGAGAGACAGAGACAGAGAGACAGAGAATGACGGACAGAGAGAGACAGAGAGAGACCGAGACAGAGGCAGAGAGAGACAGAGACGCAAAGAGAGAGAGAGAGAGAGACAGAGCGAGAGGGGGCCAGAAAGAGAGAGAGAAACCGAGGCAGAGAGAGAGAGACAGAGAGAGACAAAGACGGAGAGAGACTGAGACAGAGAGGGAGAGAGAGAGAGACAGAGAGAGAGAGACAGAGAGAGAGAGAGACACAGAGAGAGGGAGACACAGAGGGAGGGAGACACAGAGAGAGGGAGACACAGAGGGAGGGAGACACAGAGAGAGGGAGACACAGAGGGAGGGAGACACAGAGGGAGGGAGACACAGAGAGAGGGAGACACAGAGGGAGGGAGACACAGAGGGAGGGAGACACAGAGGGAGGGAGACACAGAGGGAGGGAGACACAGAGGGAGGGAGACACAGAGGGAGGGAGACACAGAGGGAGGGAGACACAGAGGGAGGGAGACACAGAGGGAGGGAGACACAGAGGGAGGGAGACAGAGAGAGGGACAGAGACAGAGAGAGGGACAGAGACAGAGAGAGGGACAGAGAGAAAGAGAGAGACAGAGGGACAGACCAAGAGAGAGACAGAGAGAGGGACAGACCAAGAGAGAGACAGAGAGAGACAAAGATGGAGAGAGACAGAGAGAGAGTGAGACAGAGAGAGTGAGACAGAGAGAGAGGGAGACACAGAGAGAGTGAGACAGAGAGAGGGGGAGACAGAGAGGGAAGGAGACACAGAGGGAGGGAGACACAGAGAGAGGGAGACACAGAGAGAGGGAGACACAGAGAGAGGGAGAGACAGAGAGAGGGAGAGACAGAGAGAGGGAGACACAGAGAGAGGGAGACACAGAGAGAGGGAGACACAGAGAGAGGGAGACACAGAGAGAGGGAGACACAGAGAGAGGGAGACACAGAGAGAGGGAGACACAGAGAGAGGGAGACACAGAGAGAGGGAGACACAGAGAGAGGGAGACACAGAGAGAGGGAGACACAGAGAGAGGGAGACAGAGAGAGGGAGAGAGTCAGATTGAGAGAGGGACTGAGAGAGAGATGGACAGAGAGAGAGGGACAGAGAGAGAGAGAGGGAGAGAGAGGGACAGACCAAGGGAGAGACAGAGACACAGAGAGAGTCAGAGTCAGAGGGAGAGTCGGGAGCGAGACAGAGAGAGACAGAGACAGGGAGAGACAGAGACAGAGACAGAGAGAGACAGAGACAGAGAAAGAGAGAGAGAGAGACAGAGACAGGGAGAGAGACAGAGAATGACAGACAGAGAGTGACAGAGAGAGACAGAGACGCAAAGAGAGAGAGAGAGACAGGGAGAGAGACAGAGAGAGAGAAACAGAGACAGAGAGAGAGACAGGGAGAGAGACAGGGAGAGAGACAGGGAGAGAGACAGGGAGAGAGACAGGGAGAGAGACAGGGAGAGAGACAGGGAGAGAGACAGGGAGAGAGACAGGGAGAGAGACAGGGAGAGAGACAGGGAGAGAGACAGGGAGAGAGACAGGGAGAGACAGAGACAGAGAGAGACAAAGACGGAGAGAGACAGAGAGAGAGGGAGACAGAGAGAGAGGGAGACACAGAGAGAGGGAGACACAGAGAGAGGGAGACACAGAGAGAGGGAGACACAGAGGGAGGGAGACACAGAGAGAGGGAGACACAGAGAGAGGGAGACACAGAGAGAGGGAGACACAGAGAGAGGGAGACACAGAGAGAGGGAGACACAGAGAGAGGGAGACACAGAGAGAGGGAGACACAGAGAGAGGGAGACACAGAGAGGAAAGCACAGAGAGAGGGAGACACAGAGAGAGGGAGACACAGAGAGAGGGAGACACAGAGGGAGGGAGACACAGAGAGGGAGACACAGAGAGAAGGAGACACAGAGAGAGGGAGACACAGAGGGAGGGAGACACAGGGAGAGGGAGACAGAGACAGAGGGACAGAGAGAGAGAGAGAGAGAGAGAAAGAGAGGGACAGACCAAGAGAGAGACAGAGAGAGAGACAGAGACACAGAGAGAGGTAGAGAGAGAGAGAGGGAGACAGACAGACAGAGAGACACAGAGAGGGAGACAGAGATAGAGCGCGACAGAGACAGAGTGACAGAGAGAGAGAGAGAGAGACAGAGAGAGAGAGAGAGAGAGACAGAGAGAGAGAGAGAGAGACAGAGAGAGAGGGAGAGAGACAGACAGAGAAAGAGAGAGGGACAGAGAGAGACACAGTGAGAGAGCGAGACACACAGTGAGAGAGGGAGAGAGACAGAGACAGAGAGAGAGATAGACAGAGAGAGACAGAGATGCAAAGAGAGAGAGACAGAGACAGAGACAGAGAGAGAGACAGACAGAGACAGACAGAGAAAGACAGAGAAAGACAGAGAAAGACAGAGAGAAACAGAGAGAGACAGAGGCTCAAAGAGAGAGAGACAGAGCGAGAGGGGGCCAGAAAGAGAGAGAGAAACAGAGAGACAGAGAGAGAGAGGGACAGAGACAGAGACAAAGACGGAGAGAGACAAAGACGGAGAGAGACAAAGACGGAGAGAGACAAAGACGGAGAGAGACAGAGAGAGACAAAGACGGAGAGAGACAGAGAGAGAGGGAGACAGAGAGAGGGGGAGACAGAGAGGGAGGGAGACAGAGAGGGAGGGAGACAGAGAGGGAGGGAGACACAGAGGGAGGGAGACACAGAGGGAGGGAGACACAGAGGGAGGGAGACACAGAGGGAGGGAGACACAGAGGGAGGGAGACAGAGAGGGAGGGAGACACAGAGGGAGGGAGACACAGAGGGAGGGAGACGCAGAGGGAGGGAGACGCAGAGGGAGGGAGACGCAGAGGGAGGGAGACACAGAGGGAGGGAGACACAAAGGGAGGGAGACACAGAGGGAGGGAGACACAGAGGGAGGGAGACAGAGAGGGAGGGAGACAGAGAGGGAGGGAGACACAGAGGGAGGGAGACAGAGAGGGAGGGAGACACAGAGGGAGGGAGACAGAGAGGGAGGGAGACAGAGACAGAGGGACAGACCAAGAGAGAGACAGAGAGAGAGACAGAGACACAGAGAGAGGGAGAGAGAGAGAGACAAAGACAGAGACAGAGAGAGAGACAGAGAATGACAGACAGAGAGAGACAGAGAGAGACCGAGACAGAGAGAGAAAGAGACGCAAAGAGAGAGAGAGAGAGAGAGACAGAGAGAGACCGAGACGGAGAGAGACAGAGGCGCAAAGAGAGAGAGAGAGAGACAGAGCGAGAGGGGGCATGAAAGAGAGAGAGAAACAGAGACAGAGAGAGAGACGGACAGACCAAGAGAGAGACAGAGAGAGAGAGAGGGAGAGACAGAGAGTGAGACAGAGACACAGAATGAGTCAGGGAGAGAGACAGAGACAGAGAGAGACAGAGAGAGGGAGAGAGACAGAGAGAGAGAGACAGAGACAGAGAGGGACAGAGAGAGAGAGAGAGAGAGAGGGGGACAGACCAAGAGAGAGACAGAGAGAGAGAGGGACAGAGAGAGAGAGAGAGAGGGGGAGAGACCAAGAGAGAGACAGAGAGAGAGAGGGACAGAGAGAGAGAGAGACAGAGAGGGGGACAGACCAAGAGAGAGACAGAGACAGAGACACAGAGAGAGTCAGAGTCAGGGAGAGAGTCAGAGAGATTCAGGAAGCGAAACAGAGACAGGGACAGAGAGAGACAGAGATAGAGAGAGAGAGACAGAGACAGAGAGACAGAGAATGACGGACAGAGAGAGAGACAGAGAGAGACCGAGACAGAGGCAGAGAGAGACAGAGACGCAAAGAGAGAGAGAGAGAGAGACAGAGCGAGAGGGGGCCAGAAAGAGAGAGAGAAACCGAGGCAGAGAGAGAGAGACAGAGAGAGACAAAGACGGAGAGAGACTGAGACAGAGAGGGAGAGAGAGAGAGACAGAGAGAGAGAGACAGAGAGAGAGAGAGAGACACAGAGAGAGGGAGACACAGAGGGAGGGAGACACAGAGAGAGGGAGACACAGAGGGAGGGAGACACAGAGAGAGGGAGACACAGAGGGAGGGAGACACAGAGGGAGGGAGACACAGAGAGAGGGAGACACAGAGGGAGGGAGACACAGAGGGAGGGAGACACAGAGGGAGGGAGACACAGAGGGAGGGAGACACAGAGGGAGGGAGACACAGAGGGAGGGAGACACAGAGGGAGGGAGACACAGAGGGAGGGAGACACAGAGGGAGGGAGACACAGAGGGAGGGAGACACAGAGGGAGGGAGACAGAGAGAGGGACAGAGACAGAGAGAGGGACAGAGACAGAGAGAGGGACAGAGAGAAAGAGAGAGACAGAGGGACAGACCAAGAGAGAGACAGAGAGAGGGACAGACCAAGAGAGAGACAGAGAGAGACAAAGATGGAGAGAGACAGAGAGAGAGTGAGACAGAGAGAGTGAGACAGAGAGAGAGGGAGACACAGAGACAGTGAGACAGAGAGAGGGGGAGACAGAGAGGGAAGGAGACAGAGAGGGAGGGAGACACAGAGGGAGGGAGACACAGAGGGAGGGAGACACAGAGGGAGGGAGACACAGAGGGAGGGAGACACAGAGGGAGGGAGACACAGAGGGAGGGAGACACAGAGGGAGGGAGACACAGAGGGAGGGAGACACAGAGGGAGGGAGACACAGAGGGAGGGAGACACAGAGGGAGGGAGACACAGAGGGAGGGAGACACAGAGGGAGGGAGACACAGAGGGAGGGAGACACAGAGGGAGGGAGACAGAGAGGGAGGGAGACAGAAACAGAGAGAGAGAGAGAGACAGAGACACAGAGAGGGAGAGACAGAGAGAGGGAGAGACAGAGAGAGGGAGAGACTGAGGGAGAGACAGAGGGAGAGACAGAGAGGGGGAGAGACGAAGCGAGAGACAGAGAGAGGGAGAGACAGAGAGAGGGAGAGACAGAGTGAGGGAGAGACAGAGTGAGGGAGAGACAGAGTGAGGGAGACACAGAGAGAGGGAGACACAGAGAGAGGGAGACACAGAGAGAGGGAGAGACAGAGAGAGGGAGACACAGAGAGAGGGAGACACAGAGAGAGGGAGACACAGAGAGAGGGAGACACAGAGAGAGGGAGACACAGAGAGAGGGAGACACAGAGAGAGGGAGACACAGAGAGAGGGAGACACAGAGAGAGGGAGACACAGAGAGAGGGAGACACAGAGAGAGGGAGACACAGAGAGAGGGAGACACAGAGAGAGGGAGACAGAGAGAGGGAGAGAGTCAGATTGAGAGAGGGACTGAGAGAGAGATGGACAGAGAGAGAGGGACAGAGAGAGAGAGAGGGAGAGAGAGGGACAGACCAAGGGAGAGACAGAGACACAGAGAGAGTCAGAGTCAGAGGGAGAGTCGGGAGCGAGACAGAGAGAGACAGAGACAGGGAGAGACAGAGACAGAGAGAGACAGAGACAGAGAAAGAGAGAGAGAGAGACAGAGACAGGGAGAGAGACAGAGAATGACAGACAGAGAGTGACAGAGAGAGACAGAGACGCAAAGAGAGAGAGAGAGACAGGGAGAGAGACAGAGAGAGAGAAACAGAGACAGAGAGAGAGACAGGGAGAGAGACAGGGAGAGAGACAGGGAGAGAGACAGGGAGAGAGACAGGGAGAGAGACAGGGAGAGAGACAGGGAGAGAGACAGGGAGAGAGACAGGGAGAGAGACAGGGAGAGACAGAGACAGAGAGAGACAAAGACGGAGAGAGACAGAGAGAGAGGGAGACAGAGAGAGAGGGAGACACAGAGAGAGGGAGACACAGAGAGAGGGAGACACAGAGGGAGGGAGACACAGAGGGAGGGAGACACAGAGAGAGGGAGACACAGAGAGAGGGAGACACAGAGAGAGGGAGACACAGAGAGAGGGAGACACAGAGAGAGGGAGACACAGAGAGGAAAGCACAGAGAGAGGGAGACACAGAGAGAGGGAGACACAGAGAGAGGGAGACACAGAGGGAGGGAGACACAGAGAGGGAGACACAGAGAGAAGGAGACACAGAGAGAGGGAGACACAGAGGGAGGGAGACACAGGGAGAGGGAGACAGAGACAGAGGGACAGAGAGAGAGAGAGAGAGAGAGAAAGAGAGGGACAGACCAAGAGAGAGACAGAGAGAGAGACAGAGACACAGAGAGAGGTAGAGAGAGAGAGAGGGAGACAGACAGACAGAGAGACACAGAGAGGGAGACAGAGATAGAGCGCGACAGAGACAGAGTGACAGAGAGAGAGAGACAGAGAGAGAGAGAGAGAGACAGAGAGAGAGAGAGAGAGACAGAGAGAGAGGGAGAGAGACAGACAGAGAAAGAGAGAGGGACAGAGAGAGACACAGTGAGAGAGAGAGACACACAGTGAGAGAGGGAGAGGGAGAGAGACAGAGAGAGAGATAGACAGAGAGAGACAGAGATGCAAAGAGAGAGAGACAGAGACAGAGAGAGAGACAGACAGAGACAGACAGAGAAAGACAGAGAAAGACAGAGAGAAACAGAGAGAGACAGAGGCTCAAAGAGAGAGAGACAGAGCGAGAGGGGGCCAGAAAGAGAGAGAGAAACAGAGAGACAGAGAGAGAGAGGGACAGAGACAGAGACAAAGACGGAGAGAGACAAAGACGGAGAGAGACAAAGACGGAGAGAGACAAAGACGGAGAGAGACAAAGACGGAGAGAGACAGAGAGAGACAAAGACGGAGAGAGACAGAGAGAGAGGGAGACAGAGAGAGGGGGAGACAGAGAGGGAGGGAGACAGAGAGGGAGGGAGACAGAGAGGGAGGGAGACACAGAGGGAGGGAGACACAGAGGGAGGGAGACACAGAGGGAGGGAGACACAGAGGGAGGGAGACACAGAGGGAGGGAGACAGAGAGGGAGGGAGACACAGAGGGAGGGAGACACAAAGGGAGGGAGACGCAGAGGGAGGGAGACGCAGAGGGAGGGAGACGCAGAGGGAGGGAGACACAGAGGGAGGGAGACACAAAGGGAGGGAGACACAGAGGGAGGGAGACAGAGAGGGAGGGAGACACAGAGGGAGGGAGACAGAGAGGGAGGGAGACAGAGACAGAGGGACAGACCAAGAGAGAGACAGAGAGAGAGACAGAGACACAGAGAGAGGGAGAGAGAGAGAGACAAAGACAGAGACAGAGAGAGAGACAGAGAATGACAGACAGAGAGAGACAGAGAGAGACCGAGACAGAGAGAGAAAGAGACGCAAAGAGAGAGAGAGAGAGAGAGACAGAGAGAGACCGAGACGGAGAGAGACAGAGGCGCAAAGAGAGAGAGAGAGAGAGACAGAGCGAGAGGGGGCATGAAAGAGAGAGAGAAACAGAGACAGAGAGAGAGACGGACAGACCAAGAGAGAGACAGAGAGAGAGAGAGGGAGAGACAGAGAGTGAGACAGAGACACAGAATGAGTCAGAGAGAGAGACAGAGACAGAGAGAGACAGAGAGAGGGAGAGAGACAGAGAGAGAGAGACAGAGACAGAGAGGGACAGAGAGAGAGAGAGAGAGAGGGGGACAGACCAAGAGAGAGACAGAGAGAGAGAGGGACAGAGAGAGAGAGAGAGAGGGGGAGAGACCAAGAGAGAGACAGAGAGAGAGAGGGACAGAGAGAGAGAGAGACAGAGAGGGGGACAGACCAAGAGAGAGACAGAGACAGAGACACAGAGAGAGTCAGAGTCAGGGAGAGAGTCAGAGAGATTCAGGAAGCGAAACAGAGACAGGGACAGAGAGAGACAGAGATAGAGAGACAGAGACAGAGAGACAGAGAATGACGGACAGAGAGAGACAGAGAGAGACCGAGACAGAGGCAGAGAGAGACAGAGACGCAAAGAGAGAGAGAGAGAGAGACAGAGCGAGAGGGGGCCAGAAAGAGAGAGAGAAACCGAGGCAGAGAGAGAGAGACAGAGAGAGACAAAGACGGAGAGAGACTGAGACAGAGAGGGAGAGAGAGAGAGACAGAGAGAGAGAGACAGAGAGAGAGAGAGACACAGAGAGAGGGAGACACAGATGGAGGGAGACACAGAGAGAGGGAGACACAGAGGGAGGGAGACACAGAGAGAGGGAGACACAGAGGGAGGGAGACACAGAGGGAGGGAGACACAGAGAGAGGGAGACACAGAGAGAGGGAGACACAGAGGGAGGGAGACACAGAGGGAGGGAGACACAGAGGGAGGGAGACACAGAGGGAGGGAGACACAGAGGGAGGGAGACACAGAGGGAGGGAGACACAGAGGGAGGGAGACACAGAGGGAGGGAGACAGAGAGAGGGACAGAGACAGAGAGAGGGACAGAGACAGAGAGAGGGACAGAGAGAAAGAGAGAGACAGAGGGACAGACCAAGAGAGAGACAGAGAGAGGGACAGACCAAGAGAGAGACAGAGAGAGACAAAGATGGAGAGAGACAGAGAGAGAGTGAGACAGAGAGAGTGAGACAGAGAGAGAGGGAGACACAGAGAGAGTGAGACAGAGAGAGGGGGAGACAGAGAGGGAAGGAGACACAGAGGGAGGGAGACACAGAGAGAGGGAGACACAGAGAGAGGGAGACACAGAGAGAGGGAGAGACAGAGAGAGGGAGACACAGAGAGAGGGAGACACAGAGAGAGGGAGACACAGAGAGAGGGAGACACAGAGAGAGGGAGACACAGAGAGAGGGAGACACAGAGAGAGGGAGACACAGAGAGAGGGAGACACAGAGAGAGGGAGACACAGAGAGAGGGAGAGAGTCAGATTGAGAGAGGGACTGAGAGAGAGATGGACAGAGAGAGAGGGACAGAGAGAGAGAGAGGGAGAGAGAGGGACAGACCAAGGGAGAGACAGAGACACAGAGAGAGTCAGAGTCAGAGGGAGAGTCGGGAGCGAGACAGAGAGAGACAGAGACAGGGAGAGACAGAGACAGAGACAGAGACAGAGAGAGACAGAGACAGAGAAAGAGAGAGAGAGAGACAGAGACAGGGAGAGAGACAGAGAATGACAGACAGAGAGTGACAGAGAGAGACAGAGACGCAAAGAGAGAGAGAGAGACAGGGAGAGAGACAGAGAGAGAGAAACAGAGACAGAGAGAGAGACAGGGAGAGAGACAGGGAGAGAGACAGGGAGAGAGACAGGGAGAGAGACAGGGAGAGAGACAGGGAGAGAGACAGGGAGAGAGACAGGGAGAGAGACAGGGAGAGAGACAGGGAGAGAGACAGGGAGAGAGACAGGGAGAGAGACAGGGAGAGAGACAGGGAGAGAGACAGGGAGAGAGACAGGGAGAGACAGAGACAGAGAGAGACAAAGACGGAGAGAGACAGAGAGAGAGGGAGACAGAGAGAGAGGGAGACACAGAGAGAGGGAGACACAGAGAGAGGGAGACACAGAGAGAGGGAGACACAGAGAGAGGGAGACACAGAGGGAGGGAGACACAGAGGGAGGGAGACACAGAGAGAGGGAGACACAGAGAGAGGGAGACACAGAGAGAGGGAGACACAGAGAGAGGGAGACACAGAGAGAGGGAGACACAGAGAGGAAAGCACAGAGAGAGGGAGACACAGAGAGAGGGAGACACAGAGAGAGGGAGACACAGAGGGAGGGAGACACAGAGAGGGAGACACAGAGAGAAGGAGACACAGAGAGAGGGAGACACAGAGGGAGGGAGACACAGGGAGAGGGAGACAGAGACAGAGGGACAGAGAGAGAGAGAGAGAGAGAGAAAGAGAGGGACAGACCAAGAGAGAGACAGAGAGAGAGACAGAGACACAGAGAGAGGTAGAGAGAGAGAGAGGGAGACAGACAGACAGAGAGACACAGAGAGGGAGACAGAGATAGAGCGCGACAGAGACAGAGTGACAGAGAGAGAGAGAGACAGAGAGAGAGAGAGAGAGACAGAGAGAGAGAGAGAGAGACAGAGAGAGAGGGAGAGAGACAGACAGAGAAAGAGAGAGGGACAGAGAGAGACACAGTGAGAGAGAGAGACACACAGTGAGAGAGGGAGAGAGACAGAGACAGAGAGAGAGATAGACAGAGAGAGACAGAGATGCAAAGAGAGAGAGACAGAGACAGAGACAGAGAGAGAGACAGACAGAGACAGACAGAGAAAGACAGAGAAAGACAGAGAAAGACAGAGAGAAACAGAGAGAGACAGAGGCTCAAAGAGAGAGAGACAGAGCGAGAGGGGGCCAGAAAGAGAGAGAGAAACAGAGAGACAGAGAGAGAGAGGGACAGAGACAGAGACAAAGACGGAGAGAGACAAAGACGGAGAGAGACAAAGACGGAGAGAGACAAAGACGGAGAGAGACAGAGAGAGACAAAGACGGAGAGAGACAGAGAGAGAGGGAGACAGAGAGAGGGGGAGACAGAGAGGGAGGGAGACAGAGAGGGAGGGAGACAGAGAGGGAGGGAGACACAGAGGGAGGGAGACACAGAGGGAGGGAGACACAGAGGGAGGGAGACACAGAGGGAGGGAGACAGAGAGGGAGGGAGACACAGAGGGAGGGAGACGCAGAGGGAGGGAGACGCAGAGGGAGGGAGACGCAGAGGGAGGGAGACACAGAGGGAGGGAGACACAAAGGGAGGGAGACACAGAGGGAGGGAGACACAGAGGGAGGGAGACAGAGAGGGAGGGAGACACAGAGGGAGGGAGACAGAGAGGGAGGGAGACACAGAGGGAGGGAGACAGAGAGGGAGGGAGACAGAGACAGAGGGACAGACCAAGAGAGAG
>NW_027590144.1:645000-677500 GCF_964213995.1 Mustelus asterias
GATATTCCCAACAAGGGCAAGAGGTTTCAGTGTTTAAAAATGTAAACATTTAAAAACAAAAGCAGACAGAATTTGGTTAAATCTCACGAGATCCAGGGTGAGGTAGCCAAATGGATATAAAATTGGCTTGATGACAGGAGACAGAGGGTGGTTGTAGAGGTTGTGTGAGAGAGAGTGTGTGTGTGTGAGAGAGAGTGTGTGTGTGAGAGAGAGAGTGTGTGTGTGTGAGTGAGAGTGTGCGTAAGAGATAGTGTATGTGTGTGTGAGAGACAGAGAGAGCATGTGTGTGTGTGTGTGTGTGTGTGTGTCTGAGAGTGTGTGAGGAGAGCGTGTGTGTGACCTGATCTTCCTCGACAGTCTATCAGTAACTGAAACACGGGATTAGATGCAAAGTAAAGCTCCCTCGACGCTGTTCCCATCAAACACTCCGAGGAAAGGTACAGGTACAGCACAGAGTTCGATACAGAGTAAAGCTCCCTCTACACTGTCCCCATCCAACACACCCAGGACAGATACAGCACGGGGTTAGATACAGAGTAAAGCTCCCTCTACACTGTCCCCATCAAACAAACCAAGGACAGATACAGCACGGGGTTCGATACAGAGTAAAGCTCCCTCTGCACTGTCCCCATCAAACACTCCCAGGACAGATACAGCACGGGGTTAGATACAGAGTAAAGCTCCCTCAATACTTTCACCATCAAACACTCCCAGGACAGGGACAGCATGGGTGAGATACAAAGTAAAGCTCCCTCTGCACTATCCCCATCAAACACTCCAACAACAGATACAGCAGGGGGTTAGATATGGAGTAAAGCTCCCTCTACAATATCCCCATCAGACAAACCAAGGACAGGTACAGCACGGGGTTAGATACAGAGTAAAGCTCCCTCTTCACTGTCCCCATCAAACACTCCCAGGGCAGATACAGCAAGTGGTTAGATATAGAGTAAAGCTCCCTCGACACTGTCCCCATCAAACACTCCCGGAACAGATACAGCACGGGGTGAGATACAGAGTAAATCTCCCTCTTCACTGTCCCCATCAAACTCGCCCAGCACAGGTACAGCATGGGATTAGATACAGAGTAAAGCACCCACTTCACTGTCCTCATCAAACACTCCCAGGACATATACAGCACAGGGTTAGATACAGAGTAAAGCTCCCTCTACACTATCCCCATCAAACACTCCCAGGGCATGTACAGCACGGGTTTAGATACAGAGTGAAGCTCCCTCGACACTATCTCGAGACAGAGAGTGTGTGAGCGAGACAGAGAGCATGTGAGAGACAGAGAGTGTGTGTGAGAGACAGAGAGTGTGTGTGAGAGACAGAGAGTGTGTGTGAGAGAGACAGAGAGTGTGTGTGAGAGACAGAGAGTGTGTGAGCGAGACAGAGAGTGTGTGTGAGAGACAGAGAGTGTGTGAGCGAGACAGAGAGTGTGTGAGCGAGACAGAGAGTGCGTGAGTGAGACAGAGAGTGAGTGTGAGAGACAGAGAGTGTGTGTGAGAGAGACAGAGTGTGTGTGAGAGAGACAGAGTGTGTGTGAGAGAGACAGAGAGTGTGTGTGAGCGAGACAGAGAGTGTGTGTGAGCGAGACAGAGAGTGTGTGTGAGAGACAGAGAGTGTGTGTGAGAGACAGAGAGTGTGTGTGAGCGAGACAGAGAGTGTGTGTGAGCGAGACAGAGAGTGTGTGTGAGCGAGACAGAGAGTGTGTGTGAGCGAGACAGAGAGTGTGTGAGAGACAGAGTGTGTGTGAGCGAGACAGAGAGTGTGTGTGAGAGACAGAGAGTGTGTGTGAACGAGACAGAGTGTGTGTGAGCGAGACAGAGTGTGCGTGAGCGAGACAGAGAGAGTGTGTGAGCGAGACAGAGAGTGTGTGTGAGAGACAGTGTGTGTGAGCGAGACAGAGAGTGTGTGTGAGAGACAGAGAGTGTGTGAGAGAGACAGAGAGTGTGTGTGAGAGAGACAGAGAGTGTGTGTGAGAGAGACAGAGAGTGTGTGTGAGAGAGACAGAGTGTGTGTGAGCGAGACAGAGTGTGTGTGAGCGAGACAGAGAGTGTGTGAGAGACAGAGAGTGTGTGAGAGACAGAGAGTGTGTGAGCGAGACAGAGAGTGTGTGTGAGAGACAGTGAGTGTGTGTGAGCGAGACAGAGAGTGTGTGAGAGACAGAGAGTGTGTGTGAGAGACAGAGAGTGTGTGTGAGAGACAGAGAGTGTGTGTGAGAGACAGAGAGTGTGTGTGTGAGAGACAGAGTGTGTGTGAGAGAGACAGAGAGTGTGTGTGAGAGACAGAGAGTGTGTGAGCGAGACAGAGAGTGTGTGTGAGAGACAGAGAGTGTGTGTGAGCGAGACAGAGAGTGTGTGGGTGAGACAGAGAGTGAGTGTGAGAGACAGAGTGTGTGTGTGAGAGAGACAGAGTGTGTGTGAGAGAGACACAGAGTGTGTGTGAGCGAGACAGAGAGTGTGTGAGAGACAGAGAGTGTGTGAGCGAGACAGAGAGCGTGTGAGAGAGACAGAGAGTGTGTGTGAGCGAGACAGTGTGTGTGAGAGACAGAGTGTGTGAGAGCGAGACAGAGAGTGTGTGTGTGAGAGACAGAGAGTGTGTGAGAGCGACAGAGAGTGTGTGTGAGAGACAGAGAGTGTGTGTGAGAGACAGAGAGTGTGTGTGAGAGACAGAGAGTGTGTGTGAGAGACAGAGAGTGTGTGAGTGAGACAGAGAGTGAGTGTGAGAGACAGAGAGTGTGTGTGAGAGAGACAGAGAGTGTGTGTGAGCGAGACAGAGTGTGTGTGAGAGACAGAGAGTGTGTGAGCGAGACAGAGAGCGTGTGAGCGAGACAGAGAGTGTGTGTGAGCGAGACAGAGAGTGTGTGTGAGAGACAGAGAGTGTGTGTGAGAGACAGAGAGTGTGTGTGAGAGACAGAGAGTGTGTGTGAGCGAGACAGTGTGTGTGAGCGAGACAGAGAGTGTGTGTGAGCGAGACAGAGAATGTGTGAGAGACAGAGTGTGTGTGAGCGAGACAGAGAGTGTGTGTGAGAGACAGAGAGTGTGTGTGAACGAGACAGAGTGTGTGTGAGCGAGACAGAGTGTGCGTGAGCGAGACAGAGAGAGTGTGTGAGCGAGACAGAGAGTGTGTGTGAGAGACAGTGTGTGTGAGCGAGACAGAGAGTGTGTGTGAGAGACAGAGAGTGTGTGAGAGAGACAGAGTGTGTGTGTGAGAGAGACAGAGAGTGTGTGTGAGAGAGACAGAGAGTGTGTGTGAGAGAGACAGAGTGTGTGTGTGAGAGAGACAGAGAGTGTGTGAGAGACAGAGAGCGTGTGAGCGAGACAGAGAGTGTGTGTGAGAGACAGTGAGTGTGTGTGAGCGAGACAGAGAGTGTGTGAGAGACAGAGAGTGTGTGTGAGAGACAGAGAGTGTGTGTGAGAGACACAGAGTGTGTGAGAGACAGAGAGTGCGTGTGAGCGAGACAGAGAGTGTGTGAGAGACAGAGAGTGTGTGAGCGAGACAGAGAGTGTGTGTGAGAGACAGAGAGTGTGTGTGAGAGACAGAGAGTGTGTGTGAGCGAGACAGAGAGTGTGTGAGTGAGACAGAGAGTGAGTGTGAGAGACAGAGAGTGTGTGTGAGAGAGACAGAGTGTGTGTGAGAGAGACAGAGAGTGTGTGTGAGCGAGACAGAGAGTGTGTGAGAGACAGAGAGTGTGTGAGTGAGACAGAGAGCGTGTGAGAGAGACAGAGAGTGTGTGTGAGCGAGACAGAGTGTGTGTGAGAGACAGAGTGTGTGAGAGCGAGACAGAGAGTGTGTGTGTGAGAGACAGAGAGTGTGTGAGAGCGACAGAGAGTGTGTGTGAGAGACAGAGAGTGTGTGTGAGAGACAGAGAGTATGTGTGAGAGACAGAGAGTATGTGTGAGAGACAGAGAGTGTGTGTGAGAGACAGAGAGTGTGTGTGAGAGACAGAGTGTGTGTGAGAGACAGAGAGTGTGTGAGTGAGACAGAGTGAGTGTGAGAGACAGAGAGTGTGTGTGAGAGAGACAGAGTGTGTGTGAGAGAGACAGAGAGTGTGTGTGAGCGAGACAGAGAGTGTGTGAGAGACAGAGAGTGTGTGAGCGAGACAGAGAGCGTGTGAGAGAGACAGAGAGTGTGTGTGAGAGACAGAGAGTGTGTGTGAGAGACAGAGAGTGTGTGTGAGAGACAGAGAGTGTGTGTGAGAGACAGAGAGTGTGTGTGAGAGACAGAGAGTGTGTGTGAGAGTCAGAGAGTGTGTGTGAGAGACAGAGAGTGTGTGTGAGAGACAGAGAGTGTGTGTGAGAGAGACAGAGAGTGTGTGTGTGAGAGACAGAGAGTGTGTGTGAGAGACAGAGAGCGTGTGAGAGAGACAGAGAGTGTGTGTGAGCGAGACAGAGAGTGTGTGAGAGACAGAGTGTGTGTGAGCGAGACAGAGAGCGTGTGAGAGAGACAGAGAGTGTGTGTGAGCGAGACAGAGAGTGTGTGAGAGAGACAGAGTGTGTGAGAGCGAGACAGAGAGTGTGTGTGTGAGAGACAGAGAGTGTGTGAGAGCGACAGAGAGTGTGTGTGAGAGACAGAGAGTGTGTGTGAGAGACAGAGAGTGTGTGTGAGAGACAGAGTGTGTGAGAGACAGAGAGTGTGTGTGAGAGACAGAGAGTGTGTGAGTGAGACAGAGAGTGAGTGTGAGAGACAGAGAGTGTGTGTGAGAGAGACAGAGTGTGTGTGTGAGCGAGACAGAGAGTGTGTGAGAGACAGAGAGTGTGTGAGCGAGACAGAGAGCGTGTGAGAGAGACAGAGTGTGTGTGAGCGAGACAGAGAGTGTGTGAGAGAGACAGAGTGTGTGAGAGCGAGACAGAGAGTGTGTGTGTGAGAGACAGAGAGTGTGTGAGAGCGACAGAGAGTGTGTGTGAGAGACAGAGAGTGTGTGTGAGAGACAGAGAGTGTGTGTGAGAGACAGAGAGTGTGTGTGAGAGACAGAGAGTGTGTGAGAGAGAGACAGAGAGTGTGTGTGAGAGACAGAGAGTGTGTGTGAGAGACAGAGAGTGTGTGTGAGAGACAGAGAGTGTGTGTGAGAGACAGAGAGTGTGTGTGAGAGACAGAGAGTGTGTGTGAGAGACAGAGAGTGTGTGTGAGAGAGACAGAGAGTGTGTGTGTGAGAGACAGAGAGTGTGTGTGAGAGACAGAGAGTGTGTGTGAGAGACAGAGAGTGTGTGTGAGAGACAGAGTGTGTGTGAGAGACAGAGAGTGTGTGTGAGCGAGACAGAGAGTGTGTGTGAGCGAGACAGAGAGTGTGTGAGCGAGACAGAGAGTGTGTGTGAGCGAGACAGAGTGTGTGTGAGAGAGACAGAGAGTGTGTGAGAGACAGAGTGTGTGTGAGAGACAGAGAGTGTGTGTGAGAGACAGAGAGTGTGTGTGAGAGACAGAGAGTGTGTGAGAGACAGAGAGTGTGTGTGAGCGAGACAGAGTGTGTGTGAGAGAGACAGAGAGTGTGTGAGAGACAGAGTGTGTGTGAGAGACAGAGAGTGTGTGTGAGAGACAGAGTGTGTGTGAGAGACAGAGAGTGTGTGTGAGAGACAGAGAGTGTGTGAGAGACAGAGAGTGTGTGTGAGCGAGACAGAGAGTGTGTGAGAGACAGAGAGTGTGTGAGCGACAGAGTGTGTGTGTGAGCGAGACAGAGAGTGTGTGTTAGAGACAGAGAGTGTGTGTGAGAGACAGAGTGTGTGTGTGAGACAGAGTGTGTGTGTGAGAGACAGAGAGTGTGTGAGAGACAGAGAGTGTGTGAGAGACAGAGAGTGTGTGTGAGAGACAGAGAGTGTGAGTGAGACAGAGAGTGTGTGTGGGAGACAGAGTGTGTGAGAGAGACAGAGAGTGTGTGTGAGCGAGACAGAGAGTGTGTGTGAGCGAGACAGAGAGTGTGTGTGAGAGACAGAGAGTGTGTGTGAGAGACAGAGAGTGTGTGTGAGAGACAGAGAGTGTGTGTGAGAGACAGAGAGTGTGTGTGAGAGACAGAGAGTGTGTGTGAGACAGAGAGTGTGTGTGAGAGGCAGAGTGTGTGTGTGAGAGACAGAGAGAGTGTGTGAGACAGAGAGTGTGTGTGAGAGGCAGAGTGTGTGTGTGAGAGACAGAGAGAGTGTGAGCGAGACAGAGTGTGTGTGAGAGACAGAGAGTGTGTGTGAGCGAGACAGAGAGTGTGTGTGTGAGACAGAGAGTGTGTGTGTGAGACAGAGAGTGTGTGTGAGAGACAGAGTGTGTGTGTGAGAGACAGAGAGTGTGTGTGAGAGACAGAGAGTGTGTGTGAGACAGAGAGTGTGTGTGAGAGGCAGAGTGTGTGTGTGAGAGACAGAGAGAGTGTGAGCGAGACAGAGTGTGTGTGAGAGACAGAGAGTGTGTGTGAGCGAGACAGAGAGTGTGTGTGAGCGAGACAGAGAGTGTGTGAGCGAGACAGAGAGTGTGTGTGAGCGAGACAGAGTGTGTGTGAGAGAGACAGAGAGTGTGTGAGAGACAGAGTGTGTGTGAGAGACAGAGAGTGTGTGTGAGAGACAGAGTGTGTGTGAGAGACAGAGAGTGTGTGTGAGAGACAGAGAGTGTGTGAGAGACAGAGAGTGTGTGTGAGCGAGACAGAGAGTGTGTGAGAGACAGAGAGTGTGTGAGCGACAGAGTGTGTGTGTGAGAGACAGAGAGTGTGTGTGAGAGGCAGAGAGTGTGTGTGAGCGAGACAGAGAGTGTGTGTGAGAGACAGAGAGTGTGTGTGAGACAGAGAGTGTGTGTGAGAGACAAGAGTGTGTGAGCGACAGAGTGTGTGTGTGAGAGACAGAGAGTGTGTGTGAGAGGCAGAGAGTGTGTGTGAGCGAGACAGAGAGTGTGTGTGAGAGACAGAGAGTGTGTGTGAGACAGAGAGTGTGTGTGAGAGACAGAGAGTGTGTGTGAGACAGAGAGTGTGTGTGAGAGACAGAGAGTGTGTGTGAGAGGCAGAGAGTGTGTGTGAGCGAGACAGAGAGTGTGTGTGTGAGAGACAGAGAGTGTGTGAGAGACAGAGGGTGTGTGTGAGAGACAGAGAGTGTGTGTGAGAGACAGAGAGTGTGTGTGAGAGACAGAGAGTGTGTGTGTGAGAGACAGAGTGTGTGTGTGTGAGAGACAGAGTGTGTGTGTGAGAGACAGAGAGTGTGTGTGAGAGACAGAGAGTGTGTGTGAGAGAGACAGAGAGTGTGTGTGAGAGAGACAGAGAGTGTGTGTGTGAGAGGCAGAGTGTGTGTGTGAGAGACAGAGAGAGTGTGTGAGAGACAGAGAGTGTGTGAGTGCGTGCGAGTGAGTGAATGTGAGTGTGTGTGAGAGTGTGTGAGGGAGTATTCATGTGTGTGTTGATGTGAGTGTGTTAAAGTGAGTGTTTATGAGAGTGAGTGTGTGTGTGAGCAAGTGTGCAAGAGGGAGTGTGTAAAAGTGAGTATGTGTGTAATGTGTGTGAGACTGAGTAAGTGTACAAGAGTGAGTGAGTGCTGGCGGGAGAGTGCAGGAGTGTTAAGTTTCAGTTTATTTACGAGTGTCACAAGTAGGTTTACATTAACACTGCAATGAAGTTACTGTGAGAATCCCCTAGTCGCCACACTCCAGTGCCTATTCGGGTTACACTGAGGGAGAATTTAGCACGGCCAATGCACCCTAACCAGCACATCTTTCAGACTGTGGGAGGAAACCGGAGCACCCGGAGGAAACCCACGCAGACACGGGGAGAACGTGCAGACTCTGCACAGACAGTGACCCAAGCCGGGAATCGAACCCGGGTCCCTGGCGCTGTGAGGCAGCAGTGCTAACCACCGGTGATAAGGGGGAGAGTTAACAGAAAGCAGCTGGTGAGAATATACTGGCCGGTTTTAATTTGATCCAAATTAATGAATTAGAAACTTTTAACCTAAGGAATTGACATCCGAGGATTTCAGTTTAAAATCCCATTGAAGCTCCGTGTCTCATAATGGGATGTTTTTGTCTGTATTTAGTAATTAGTGACTTCATATCTCACAGCGAGATAAATAAAACTTTTTTCCAATTGATAGGGACAGCTCAATGGACAAAACTGGTGTGAGAAAGGGGCAAATCCTTTGAAAATGGAGGCAGAGAGGAGGCTTTGTTCAACTCCCATTCGTTCCCTGTCTTCAGCAGGCTGGGCAGGAAGTGTGAGCAGAGAGGGGGGGATAGACAGACACACACTGACACAATCCCCCCAATCCACTCACTCACACATCCCCATTCCCCCTCCACTCGCTGGGTTGTGGGGACCGGCTGCAAGGATTTTCAGGGCTGCTGTGGGGGGTGGAGAGTCAGGGGTGATTGAAATGGACGAACACGACCTACAGGGGAAAAGAAATAAAGTTTGCAACTAAACTAAAGAAACTAAAGGCAGGAACTTGCAGAATCCATTGCCGGCCTGCATTAACATATCAAGAGTCAGTCTGACATTGCCACAAACTCCTCTGGGGTGAGAGGGGGAGGGGGGTGAATTAGCATCTCAATAGAGAGACAGACATTGCAGACATGTCAGAGACTTCGGGTGGGGTTTGCATCCAGCACACTCAGGATAAATGTGAATCTGAGAGCCTTCAGTCTCCACACCAATAATCCCCCTGCACTGAAAACATTCCCACTCTGATTCAGTGTGTGTGTGTGTCAATCTGCGTTTTTACCTGTGCTTTGCTTGTGTGGACATGATGCTGAATGGACTTGAATGGAAATGCTGGACTCCTCGCTGTGATATGTTGTGTGTCTTATTGTTCAAATGGCCGTGTCTCTTTTTCTCTCTTTAACCAATTTTTATCTCTTTTTCTCCTGAGGAATTTTGAAAACTGGGGATGTGTCGAGGATCCAAAGGACGGGAATGTTTGTGACCAGGATGAGGGAGAGGAGCTTCTTCCAGAGGGAGGGCTGACTGAGGCCTGTTGCTCAGGCTTCACCCTGAGTGAGTTGTGTCTGTTTATTAACCTGATCCAGATTTAATGTTTCATATCAGAGGGAGCGAGATCTGAATGAGAGTGGAATAGAGAGAGAGAGAGAAACACACAGGGAGGGAACTGTCTCATAGAATCATAGAAACCCTACAGTACAGAAAGAGGCCATTCGGCCCATCGAGTCTGCACCGACCACATATCCCTACATATTTACCACTAATCCCTCTAACCTAGGCATCTCAGGACACTAAGGGCAATGTTTAGCATGGCCAATCAACCTAACCCGCACATCTTTGGACTGTGGGAGGAAACCGGAGCACCCGGAGGAAACCCATGCAGACACGAGGAGAATGTGCAAACTCCACACAGACAGTGACCCAAGCCGGGAATCGAACCCAGGTCCCTGGAGCTGTGAAGCAGCAGTGCTAACCACTGTGCTACCGTGCCACCCTAACTCTTTAGTCTCTGCTTTACAACTGACTTGTTGTGTTTGGGTGTTACTGAGAGATTGTGTAACTGAGAGGAGATCCTGGGTTTTTGCTGTGCTATTTAATTTAAATATTTTCTTGTATTTTAATTATTTTCTCTCTCTTTCCCCAAGAATTAATGTTTAGATTTTACTGAGAGATTGTGTAACTGGGAAGGGGGAATCCTGGCCTCTTGTGCTATTTAATTTAAAGAAAGTAGCCACATGTGAAGTGGAAACACCTTCCCTCAGCTTGTTACACACTGACCTTTCCACAACCCCAACATGTTTACAAACACTCGCTGCAGTTTCTGCAAACTTTGTATCAAACTGCCTCCCATTCTGCTCAATACTGACCCCCTCTCAACCTGGCACTGAACTAGTGTCTGAATTGAGACAGAGACACACAGACAGAGTTTTTAAAGTTGAAAGTTTTGAAGTTTATATATTAGTGTCATAAGTAAGGCTTACATTAACACTGCAATGAAGTTACTGAGAGAGACAGAGAGAGGCAGAGACACACAGACAGAGACATAGATAAAGAGACAGAAAGAGACAGAGAGATAAAGAGACAGAGAGGATGTTTAAAGTTTTAAAGTGTGTTTATTCCTGTCACAAGTCAGGCTCACATTAACGCTGCAGTTACTGAGAGAGACAGAAAGAGAGAGTTTTTAAAGTTGAAAGATTTAAAGTTTATTTATTAGTGTCACAAGGCTTACATTAACACTGCAATGAAGTTAGTGAGAAAGACAGAGATAGAGGGAGCATCCAGAGTGGGTTCAGTAACACATTTATTTATCAGATATCTCTCTCTGTGACTCTTTAGCGATGAGATATTCAGCCAGGATGGTTTCACTGACCCTCTTCAGCAGGCAGATATTCCCAAATCCAGCCTAGGTCTCAGACACACACACACACCACTCACACATTCCCTCTGCTCTGTCCAAGGGAATATTTTAATCCAGGAATTTCTATTTTATATTTACAGGGTGAGGGGGGGAGAAACTCAACTCAAAAATCCTGCAGTCTCTCCAAGCTGCTTTTAAATTTCAATTCAAACCCTGGGCCACATGGGAAGCTGCAGAGATTGGGAAACTTACCAAACCCAGTTTGTGTGTGTGAGTGTCTGCAGCTTTTGTGTCTTTGAACTTGCGAGGGTGCCAGGGAGAGAATGTCACTGTCTTCACCTCTCTCTCTGCCTCTCTGTATAAAAAAAATCACCAAATTAAACCACACTCAATCATGCGACCATACACAATTAATTATCAAATATCTGTCTCTCTCGCTTTATCTCTATCTCTCCCCGTCTCTCTCTCTCCCTGTTCTCTCTCTCCCTGTCTCTTCTCGAGCAGAAACAGGTGGAGACAGAGAGGCAGGGAGAGAGAGGAAGAGGGAGGGATGGAAACAGCTGGAGTTGTGGGTTAGATGCAGGGGGAGAGACACAGGCTGTTAGAGGGAGGGGGGGGTTTCAGTGAGGGACAGGGTCTCCAGTTTAATTCTGAGGGTCCTGAGAGAGGGATTTCACTGTCTCAGCCCCTCTTTGGCTCCCTCACTCTGTATAAACAATTCCCAAATTTAAAAAACGCTCAACACAGCTGACTGCACTTTGTGGGATCTTGCTGTGCACCACAGGGATTTTAGTTTTAAAAAGGGTTACTTTTAAGAGGGAGTTCCAGCCTTTCTGGAGATTTGGGATGATGCAGACACACACACACAGGGTAGTGAGTGGGGAAGGGGGGTCACAGCAGGCGAGAGAGTGGGGGGGAGGGGGGGAGGACTGTGTCCCATCTGATTCAGGTTCACATTGCTGCTGCTGCTGTGGGATCTTGCTGTGCACACACTGGGCCTGTGGCCTTTGCCTGCACTGCAACAGTGACCACACTTTTTATTTTCAAACAAAATCTGGCTCAGGGACCGCAAAGTGGGTTCAAGGAAAAAGCTTGAAAAGGGGTCGGGTAAATTCAAGCACTTTAATCGCCAAGGCACCGTAGGCTCTGGAGCAAGTGCTGGGGAATGGGAGGAGGATAGATTGGGATTTGATGGCCAACATGGAGCTGGTGGGCCGAAGGGCCTGTTTCTGTGCTGTGTGACTCCAGATTCTTTTCTCTCTCTCTTTTCCCAGGAATTTCTATTTGGATGGCGGGGTGGGTATAGAATTTCCCTGTCTCTGTCTCTCCAGTATTCTTACCAATCCCAGCACCCCTCCCCTCTCTCTCTCCCCAGACATTCCTGTCTATATTTCATCTTTCAATAAAATGTTTAAGAAAACACCAATGTGAATTGTTGCCAATTTAATTTGGGAAGAGAGAGAGAGTGGATCCCATTTCCCACACACTCTCCTGCAGTCCTCACCCACAACATTTATTTAATCTGGCCCTCACCAGGTTGTGTGTGTGGGATCTGGCTATGCACACAGGTGGGTCTGGCTCCCTATTCCTCGCACTGTGACCGTGAGCAGAACTTTAAACAGGAAAGATTGAGGGGAAGGAGAAGGGTTGGGGAGGCGGAGGAGGCAGAGAGAGAGATAGAGAAATGGAGGGAGAGCTAAACAGAGAGGGTGTGGGGGGGGTGTGAGAGGGTCTCAGCAGGGGCAGGGGGAAAGAGACACAGAGTCTGGGGCTGCCCTCCTCCATCGTGGGACTGGCAGGGGGATCTTGCTGTGCAGAATTACCTTCATTGTCATTTGAATCATTCATTCATTGACTAAGGGAGGGTGGGGGTGTGATTGTGGGATTATAAATATTGTTACCACTCTGAGGTGATGTTTCCCTCTGCGCTATTTTGTAACCCCCCCAAAGGGATACACCTCGCCTCGTAATCTTAAGTAAGTGTGTGTGAGACAGGAGGAAGCTACTGGTTTTAGACAGATGTGCAGAAGGAGGCCATTCGGCCCATCTAGTCTGTACCGACCACAATCCCAACCAGGCCCTATTCCCATGACCCCACACTTTTAACCTGCTAATCCCCCTGACACTGGGGTCAATTTAACACGGCCAATCCACCCAACCCGCACAGCTTTGTGCTGTGGGAGGAATTGGTAAATTAAAGCAGGATCTGACACTCTCTGTATCAGGAACAACTAACAGGTCTTTAATTTAGACTGGGTGACAACCTTATTAAAACAATGAACAAACTGAATAAACTCCCCAGTAGAATGCTGTTCCAATGACAAGACTCACTCAGGAATAATGAAATAAATCATTACAGAATAGAGTCACCCTCAAATAATATAATACCAGGCGTCTGTTGGAAGTGTGAACTTTCTTCTGCTGCTTGGGTCTGGAATACTTTCTGAGTTGGTTTCTGCTTCTATTTAGATGGTGATGTGATGAAGCTGTATATATTACTGCAGGATTCAGTATCAGACTCTCCCCCCTTCAATCTAAAGAGGCAGCAAGGTCGCTCCCTCCCCGTTATTTCCCCCTGTCCCGGGTTTAAATACCCAGAATTTCCTCACAGTATTCCTGCAATTTGAGTGGCTTGAGGCTGTCACCAACGCCCCAATTTGAGTGCAATTGGTTGTGTGTGTTTGAGAGCTTGTTTTAAAATCATTGACCCAATTCAAAGCCTGTTTTGCTCTGCTGGGACTCTGGCTGCTGCTTTGGACACAAATGTTGTAAAGTTGTCTTCTGCAGCCCTGCTTTCTGCAGTTTAAAATCCCCAGCACAAAGATACAGGCTTTCTAAAGACACAACGCTGGATGGTTCGTTTTGGTTTTCTCAGCATTTCTTTTCAATATTTACATTTGTCAAACACCACATTTTTAACCTTATATATGCAACTTCATAACCATATTGGACAGGGAGAGAGAGAGTGGGAGAGACAGAGAGAAAGTCACACAAAGAGAGAGGGAGAGAGAGACAGAGAGAGAGAGAAAGTCACATGGAGTAATGAGGATGGGGCCTGGATGTGAATGTGGTCGGTGTAGACCTGATGGGCCGAATGGGCCTCCTTCTGTACTGTAGGGTCCTATGATTCTGTAATGGGGGCTGCGTGCGGTGTGAGGGGAGGGTGGAAGGGGACAGGGGGTGGGGGCAGCACTGGTTCCCTTTTCCCCCCTCCCTCCTCCCAGGCCCTGTCCGGGAGGTTTCGGGGCTGGAGGGGATTGTTCTGGTGAACTGGCCGGGGCCTGGGGAACCTGTTCTTTGTCCAGGATGTATAATGCAGCCTCTGTGACCAGGCCTCAATCCCAGGCCTAACCTCAGGAAGGCTTTTGCATTTTGCTCCTTTTCCAAACAGTGCCTGTGTTTAAATCGATGGGACTCGACGGTCGAATAAAACCTGCAGCAGACACTTTAATACAAAGAACAGCACAGCACAGGAACAGGTCCTTTGGCCCTCCAAGCCTGCGCCGATCATGTTTCCCTATCGAGACCAATGGCCTGTATCCCTCTCTACCCCGTTTGTTCATGTGTCTATCCAGATAAATCTTAAATGTCACTAATGTATCTGCCTCAACCACCTCACTTGGCAGCGCATTCCAGGCCCCCACCACCCTCTGTGTAAAAACCTTCCCCGCACATCTCCACTCAACCTTTCCCCCTTATCTTGAACTTGTTCCCCTTGTAATTATCATTTCTGTCCTGGGAAAAAGCTCCCAACTGTTCATCCTCGCCACACCCCTCATAATTTTATAAACTTCCAGCTGGTCGTCCCTCAGCCTCCGTCTTTCCAGGGAGAACAATCCCAGTTTATTCAATCACTCCTCACAGCCAATACCCTCCATACCAGGCAACATCCTGGTCAACCCTTTCATTGGATTTGGGATGTGATTGTGGGTTTTCCTGCTATATCTCTTTCTCTTCAATCTTTCTCCCGTGATTGAGAGTTATCAGGGAGGGAGAGAGAGAGAAAGGGATGGTAACAGAGAGAGAGAGAGAAAGGGATGGTAACAGAGAGAGAGAGAGAGAGAGCAAAGGCAGAGGGGCAGGGAGAGGAGAGAGATTGGAGGGGAGTGGGTTAGCGGGTGGGGGAGGGGGAGCCTCCGCTGTGCACTCACAGCCCAGCCAGCTCCCCAGTCTCTGGTTAGGTGCATTAACCCACTCTGGCGCATTAACAGGCGCCAGAGTGTGGCGACTAGGAGAATTTCACAGTAACTTCATTGCAGTGTTAATGTAAGCCTTACTTGTGACTAAGAAATAAACTTTACTTTATACTTTACTCTGAGATAAAGACCCTCACTCACAGCCTCCCAGAAGGTGGGATTTATAAACAGCGACTGTGTAACTGAGGCTGAATCTGTGCTGTTGTGTTTGAAAATATATTTTCCTCATATTTGATGTGTTGTAAAGATATTGGAATGTGGCTGCTACCACATTGCAGTGAGAGAGAGATGTAGCTTTGCAGAAGGAGCTTCCCTCCCCATTTCCCCATGGAAATCACTGAGAAATAGCAGACGTGGCCCACAACACGTCATTATTTGAAACGGTCAGACAGAAACTTATCAGAGAGAGCATTTTAATCCCCATTCATCCCCAGATGGAGAGACCGGGGCAGAGATGGGGTATTGGATATATATATAGATCTGGGGGGAAAGAAAAAGAGACACAGAGGGGGCTGGACAGGTTCAGAGATAGAGGCAGAGAAACGGGCAGAGAGAAAGAAACAGCGAGAGACAGAGGGAATGGGAGAGAGAGGTGTGACTGTGCTCGGAGTGGAAGGTTCCCTGTTCATATCGAATGTACAAACAGCACCAATCCTGGAGTGACTCATTATTTTTATTTGGGGTGGGGGAGAGATGGAGGGGGGGGGAGCGAGGGAGAGAGAGGGAGAAGTGTGGTTCCCTCATTGCCCACTCACTTTAGCCCAATCCTCACTTAGAAATCACTTTGTATCTGGCCCTGCTCAGACTGTGTGTGGGATCTTGCTGTGCCCTCCTCCCCGCCCCATATTCCCTGCACCATGACAGCGCCCCACACTTTAAACATGAAAAAATGGAGAGGAAGGAGGGTGGGGTAGAGAGAGAGGAACAGAGAATGGGTGGGGAGTGTCGGGGGCTCAGTGGAGGGGGGTAGGGGGATAGAGACAGAGGCTCTGGGGGTGGAGGGGGAGGTGGGTGTCCTCCTGCAGTGTGGGACTCCCTGTGGGATCCTGATTGCAGCATTCCCAGTCTCTCTCCCTCTCACTGTGAAGCACTCGGGAGGGAGAGGGAGCTGAAATTCAAATTCCTGAGCCTGGGGGAAAGGCTTGTTCTCAATCCCAGAGTCCTGCTTGTGTTTTCAGACAGGGCGCTGGGATTTGTGGGTGTGGATGGAGAAGATTGTTCTGTTTAACTGGGGGGTGGGAGAGAGGGGGGTTTGTTCTTTCTACCTGAGGAATAATGCAGCCTCTGTGACTAGGCCGCACTTCACGGCCTAAATCTCAGCAGCACTTTTGCATTCGCTTAATTCCCCAACAGGGTTTAAGTGGCTGAATTCAATGGTTCAATAAAATGTGAAGCAGCCGCTTCAGGGTGGGATTGTGGATTTTCCTGCCCCCGCCCCCCTCTCATTTCCCTTTTGATTGTGAGTTTTATTTTAAACGGTCAGACAGAAACTTAGAGAGAGCATTTCAATCCAGATTCACCTCGAGGTAGAGAAACAGAGCAGAGATCAGGACAGGTTATCCAGAGACGGGGTATTGGACAGATATAGATCTGGGGGAAGTGTGTAGGAGACGGAGAGGGAGAAACAGAGTGAGGGGAGAGAGGTGACTGATAGAAGTGGGAACTTCATTGGGGCCTCCTGTGTTTATTCACTGGCCTGTCTCTGGAGTAAAGCCCCCAGAATGCTTTGACGTGTTTAATAAATTCAATATCGGGACAGTCAGGAGGCAGTTGGAAGTTCATTGCATTTGAAACGTGTTCCCATTTTGTCAGGGTTTAATAATGAGGAGGTGAAAATGAATGTTTCCCCCACCCCCCCAGTGAGATTGTGAATTTCAGCAAGTCCTGGGATCTTGCTGTGCCTTTTATTGTTTTTAATCAGCTTTTGTTTTGTGTTTAATCAAATTTCACTTTATTTTCTCTTTCTCTCTTCCAAGGAGAATTCCTTTGGAAACTTTGGCGATGCAGAGAGCGAATAGTTTTGCCATGAGGAATCCTCGGACAAGAGCTATAACCAGAGAGAAAAATATTAATAAAAGTCCCCGTGTCTTTGTCGTTCATTTTTATACACAGATAGACTGGTGGGGCTTTTACACTGAGGGTTAGTGGTCTGTGTGTCAGGGGGAGAGGGTATTCCCAGTGATCCCTGCTCCAATGTAATCCCACAGATTTCAATCCCTCTCCCTGAAGCTTTGACATTAAACACGTCAAAGCATTCTGGGGGCTTTACTCCAGAGACAGGCCAGTGAATAAACACAGGAGGCCCCAATGAAGTTCCCACTTCTATCAGTCACCTCTCTCCCCTCACTCTGTGCAACTCCCCCATCCTCAGAACTGTTTCTCCACATCTTTCCAATCCCTGTCTCTCCTCATCCTTTATACCTCAGCCTCTCACAATGGCAGCATCTTTCCCTTTTTCTCTCCTTCTCTCTGTCTTTCACTCTCTCTGAAACGTTGTCACTCTGTCTTGCCAAAGCCCCACTTTCTACTTATCTCCACATCTCACTTTGTATCTCAGCCTCTCTGGACATCTCCCTCTCTCTCTCTCTGTGGATCATTTTATCTCAATCACAGCAGCCTCCTCTCCGTCTCTCTCTCTATCTCTGCTCCCCCCTCTGTCTATCTCTGCTCCCTCTCTGTGACTCATTCTGTCTGAAGTACAGCAGCATTCTCTCTCACTCCCCATCTCTATATCTTTTCACAATAACTTCATTGCAGTGTTAATGTAAGCCTACTTGTGATTAACAAATAAAATTTTAACTTTAACTCTACTTTTGTCTCTTATCTCTCTCTCTATCGCTTCCCTCTATCTGCTTCCCCCTCTCTCTGATCTCTGCTTCCCCCTCTGTGAATCAGTCTGAATTACAGTCGCATCCTCCCCATCTCCCTGATCTCTGCTTCCCCCTCTCTGTGAATCATTCTGTCTGAATTACAGCAGCATTCTCTCTATCTCCATCTCTATATCTCTGCTTCTCTGTCTCTTATATCTCTCTCTCTGCTCTCTCGTGGGGGACGGGCCAGATCACGGGTTTGCTGTTCACAAGCAGCAAAGGCCCAGGAACGCAGAGGGAGGGAATCAGGGGCAATTCAGAGGGATCCAGCACTGCTGAAAGGGGGGAGTGTGTAATACAGGGGCTTGTTCAGAGCCGGGGCTATTAGACAGAGAGGGAAGGGGCCGGTGGGGGAGGCTGTTGTACAAGAGCGGGAAAAATTATAACACAGGCTGACCAGAGTCAGGGGTTATCAGAGAAAGGGGGCAATGGAGGAGGGGAGGGGGAATCAGACAGGGGGTCTGTTGTACAGGATGGGGGTGGGGGATGTTATAACACAGGCTGCTCAGTGTCAAGGGAATTAGTCATTTGAACGTTAATGTTTAAAATGGGCAGAGTTTCCACATCCAACTCCACCAGGAGCTGTTTACAGGGGGGTGGTGGACGGGGATGGACGCGTGGAGGGGGGGGGGGGGGTACTAATTAGAAAGGGGGGGATCTGTCAGTCCAGAGGCTGTTCACAGGGAGGGAGTGGGAATTTGCCAGGTTGAGAGGGGCGGGGGGGGGAAAGAGGGGAACTTAGAGGGATACGGGGCTCAGAGGGAAGGATCGGGAGATTTAGAGGGATTGTGAGGAGGGACGACAGATTTGGCTGGAGTGGGGGGGGGATTGAGGAGGATTAAAGGGGGAGAGTGGAGAGGGATGTAGGGGGAGACTCAGGGATTGTGGTCGGGAATTAGAGGGATTCAGGGGGATTTAAGGGTCTCATGGGGACTTTGGGATTTAGCGGGGCTGAGAGGGAGGGAATCGGGGGGAATTCGGGAAGAGGGGGCTCAGAGGGGGATTTCTGGGGTTCTGAGGGATACAGGAGGGATTGGGGGGTTTACGGGGATTAAAAGACATGGCTTGGTGCTCAGACAGATAGAAGGGGTGGGATTGGAGAGGGAGCAGGATTCGGGGGCAGAGGAATGTGGCGAGGGTGGGTGCGATCTCGGGAGACATTCAGGGGGGATTCCAGAGGAATCTCAGGGGCTTAGAATCTGGGGAGGGTCTGGATGGGGTAGGGAGTCAGAGGGAGTTCGCAGGGGGGGCGAGTCGGGGTGGAGGGAAAGGGATTGAGGGCGGGGTGGATTTATAGGGATTTGGGAGGGGGGAAATTCAGAGAGGGATTTAGGGTGGGGCCTTGCATCAGGGTTAGAATTGGGGGGGTGTCGAGCGATTCGGAGTGGGGGGGTGACTCAGAGGGATTCAGGGGTGGGGAGGACTGAGGAAGGATTGGGTGGCTTGATTTTGGCAGGGGGGGGGGCAAAGGGAGCCTTTGGGGGGGGGGGCTGAGGATTTGGGGCAGGAACTTGGAGGATTCAGGGGGCTGAGAGTCAGATTGGCAGTGGGTGTCAGAGAGATTGAGCGGGGGGAGGGGGTGCTTACAGAGTCGGATTAAAGGAGATCGGGCAGAGGGACAGGGAATCAGGTGGGGGAAAGAGGAGTTTTGGGGGGGAATTAGTGGAGATTGAGGGCAGCGGGTTGAGAAGGATTGGGAGTGGCTCAGAGGGCTTTGGCGGTGAGTTCCTGAGAGAGAGTGAGTGGGGGGGTGATTAGAGTGGGATTGGAGAAGATTGGGCAGAGAGGATCGGGGGGAGGGGCCGAGAGAGATTGGGCAGCAGGGAGGGTTAGAGGCGTTGAAGTGGAGGGATTTAGAGTGGGTTTCTGGAGTGGGGAATTAAGGAGGGGATTGGGGGGGAGGGGAATTTGGGGGTGAGAGACTGAGGGTGGTGGGTTTAAAAGGATTGGGAGTGGGTTCAGGAGAAGGGTTCGGGGGGGATTGAGCTGAGAGAGGAATCTATAGGGCATTGGCAGGAAGGGGAGGGGGGGGGGGGAGATTCAGCAGCGGTTTTTGTGTCTGGTGGGAACAGCTGGAGACGGGAAGCGGGGGGGGGCGCAAGTCGGGGGGGGCGCAATTCGGGGGGGGGCGCAATTCGGGGGGGGGGGGGATTCGGGGGGGGCGCAATTCGGGGGGGGCGCAATTCGGGGGGGGCGCAATTCGGGGGGGGGCAACTCGGGGGGGGGCAACTCGGGGGGGGGCAACTCGGGGGGGGGGCAACTCGGGGGGGGGGCAACTCGGGGGGGGGCAACTCGGGGGGGGCGCAATTCGGGGGGGGCGCAATTCGGGGGGGGCGCAATTCGGGGGGGGGCGCAATTCGGGGGGGGGCGCAATTCGGGGGGGGGCGCAATTCGGGGGGGGGCGCAATTCGGGGGGGGGCGCAATTCGGGGGGGGGCGCAATTCGGGGGGGGGCGCAATTCGGGGGGGGGCGCAATTCGGGGGGGGGCGCAATTCGAGGGGGGGGCGCAATTCGGGGGGGGGATCACACACATTTCCAGAATGCAGGAAGCTCTCAATGGAAACTGCTTCCAATTATTCCCCAATACAATTGTTCACACTTGACTGTAAACTACATTCCACTGACATTCCCAAAGCAGCCACAGAAAAGTGACTGGTTATTTTAAACACTGAACCTGAACTATTTGAGCTGATGATTCACTCACATTGTACAGAAATGTTGACCCTGTTTTGATGAGAGTGATCAGATTAACATTGTAACATGAAGACAGCCTCCGTACTGAGATTAACCACATTTACAACAATTCCGCAATATCAGAGTCATTGCTGTGTGTTTTGTGCGAATTCAGCTGTGAAATATCTGGACATTTGGAGCTTCCACTGTTTCTGTCATTTCATCATTTATTAAAGTACGTTGTTCTATCCCTTTTAAATCTAAGTTGTGTCAGTTTACATTTCCCTGCACTGAAACCTCTCCACCAGTTTTGTCCATGTACAAAATATGAATAACTCTTTGCAATGTAATGTTTCCAGCTACGCTGCTTACAATGCTGTCTAATGTTTTGTGTCATCGGCAAACCAGGATGTGTAGCATTCAGTCACATTAAATGGTCAATAAATATGTCAATACTGTGTATATCTTTCTCTGTGTGTGTGTGTGTGTGTGTGTGTCTGTGTGTGTGTGTGTGTGTGTCTGTGTGTGTGTGTGTCTGTGTGTGTGTGTGTCTGTGTGTGTGTCTGTGCGTGCGTGTGTGTGTCTGTGCGTGTGTGTGTCTGTGTGTGTGTGTCTGTGTCTGTCTGTGTGTGTGTGTCTGTCTGTGTTTGTGTGTCTGTCTGTGTGTCTGTGTCTGTTTCTGTGTCAGCATGCATGTGTGTCAATGTATTTGAATCTCAAATATGTGCAGTTCGAGGCCATTTGACCCATCGAGCCTGCTCCACCACTCAAACAGATCATGACAAACACACACACACACACACTCATAGACACACACGCACACATGCACAAAGACACAGAGAGAGACACACACACAGACACACACTCACAGACACACGCAGAGAAACACAGTCACACACACACAGAAACACACATTGAAATAGACACTTGCACACACGTAGAAACCGTCTCTCTCTCACACACACACACACACACACACACACACAGAAATACAAAAACATAAGCGCACTGACACTCTCATTCCTATTTCTGTTTTACTCCTCAATCCCCCAACTAAAAAATACTGGGATCTGAACTTGAAATGCTGGAACTGATCATGGAGGAACGAGTGGGGCCTAATAGACACTGAGAAGTTAACTTGTGTGTGAATCATAGAATGGTGACAGCACAGGAGGCCATTCAGCCCGTCAAGCCTGGATCGACACACTGCAAGAGCAGTTTCACTATTCCCAATCCTCCACCCTCTCCCCGTAACCCTGTCAATATTTTCCCTTCAGCTTCCCATTCAATTTCCTCTTGATGGAATCTTCTCCCACCTCTGACTCAGGCAGAACATAAGAACATAAGAAATAGGAGCAGGAGTAGGCCATCTAGCCCCTCGAGCCTGCCCCGCCATTCAATAAGATCATGGCTGATCTGACGTGGATCAGTACCACTTACCCGCCTGATCCCCATAACCCTTAATTCCCTTACCGATCAGGAATCCATCCATCCGCGCTTTAAACATATTCAGCGAGGTAGCCTCCACCACCTCAGTGGGCAGAGAATTCCAGAGATTCACCACCCTCTGGGAGAAGAAGTTCCTCCTCAACTCTGTCTTAAACCGACCCCCCTTTATTTTGAGGCTGTGTCCTCTAGTTTTAACTTCCTTACTAAGTGGAAAGAATCTCTCCGCCTCCACCCTATCCAGCCCCCGCATTATCTTATAAGTCTCCATAAGATCCCCCCTCATCCTTCTAAACTCCAACGAGGACAAACCCAATCTCCTCAGCCTCTCCTCATAATCCAAACCCCTCATCTCCGGTATCAACCTGGTGAACCTTCTCTGCACTCCCTCCAATGCCAATATATCCTTCCTCATATAAGGGGACCAATACTGCACACAGTATTCCAGCTGCGGCCTCACCAATGCCCTGTACAGGTGCATCAAGACATCCCTGCTTTTATATTCTATCCCCCTCGCGATATAGGCCAACATCCCATTTGCCTTCTTGATCACCTGTTGTACCTGCAGACTGGGCTTTTGCGTCTCATGCACAAGGACCCCCAGGTCCCTTTGCACGGTAGCATGTTTTAATTTGTTTCCATTGAGATAGTAATCCCATTTGTTATTATTTCCTCCAAAGTGTATAACCTCGCATTTATCAACGTGATGTGGAGATGCCGGCGTTGGACTGGGGTAAACACAGTAAGAAGTTTAACAACACCAGGTTAAAGTCCAACAGGTTTATTTGGTAGCATGGATTCGTGAAGGGCAAGTCGTGCCTCACAAACTTGATAGAATTTTTTGAGGAGGTAACTAAGTGTGTTGATGAAGGTAGGGCAGTTGATGTCATATACATGGATTTTAGTAAGGCATTTGATAAGGTCCCCCATGGTCGGCTTATGATGAAAGTGAGGAGGTGTGGGATAGAGGGAAAGTTGGCCGATTGGATAGGTAACTGGCTGTCTGACCGAAGACAGAGGGTGGTGGTCGATGGAAAATTTTCGGATTGGAGGCAGGTTGCTAGCGGTGTGCCGCAGGGATCAGTGCTTGGTCCTCTGCTCTTTGTGATTTTTATTAATGACTTAGAGGAGGGGGCTGAAGGGTGGATCAGTAAATTTGCTGATGACACCAAGATTGGTGGAGTAGTGGATGAGGTGGAGGGCTGTTGTAGGCTGCAAAGAGACATAGATAGGATGCAAAGCTGGGCTGAAAAATGGCAAATGGAGTTTAACCCTGATAAATGTGAGGTGATTCATTTTGGTAGGACTAATTTAAATGTGGATTACAGGGTCAAAGGTAGGGTTCTGAAGACTGTGGAGGAACAGAGAGATCTTGGGGTCCATATCCACAGATCTCTAAAGGTTGCCAGTCAAGTGGATAGAGCTGTGAAGAAGGCCTATAGTGTGTTAGCTTTTATTAACAGGGGGTTGGAGTTTAAGAGCCGTGGGGTTATGCTGCAACTGTACAGGACCTTGGTGAGACCACATTTGGAATATTGTGTGCAGTTCTGGTCACCTCACTATAAGAAGGATGTGGAAGCGCTGGAAAGAGTGCAGAGGAGATTTACCAGGATGCTGCCTGGTTTGGAGGGTAGGTCATATGAGGAAAGGTTGAGGGAGCTAGGGCTGTTCTCTCTGGAGCGGAGGAGGCTGAGGGGAGACTTAATAGAGGTGTATAAAATGATGAAGGGGATAGATAGAGTGAACGTTCAAAGACTATTTCCTCGGGTGGATGGAGCTATTACAAGGGGGCATAACTATGGGGTTCGTGGTGGGAGATACAGGACGGATATCAGAGGTAGGTTCTTCACGCAGAGAGTGGTTGGGGTGTGGAATGGACTGCCTGCAGTGATAGTGGAGTCAGACACTTTAGAAACATTTAAGCGGTTATTGGATAGGCACATGGAGCACACCAGGATGATAGGGAGTGGGATAGCTTGATCTTGGTTTCAGATAAAGCTCGGCACAACATCGTGGGCCGAAGGGCCTGTTCTGTGCTGTACTGTTCTATGTTCTAAAAGCCACACAAGCTTTCGGAGCTCCAAGCCCCTTCTTCAGGTGAGTGGGAATTCTGTTCACAAACAGGGCAGATAAAGACACAGACTCAATTTACATGGATAATGGTTGGAATGTGAATACTTACAGCTAATCAAGGCAGAACATTCCAGATACCAGCAGTCACTACGTTAAAAACATTTCCTCATCACAGATTAATACAGTGCAGAAGAGACCCTTCGGCCCATCGAGTCTGCACCGACACGTGAGGACCACCTAACATACCGACCTCACCCCATTTACCAGCACTTGGCCCATAGCCCTGAATGTGATGATGTGCCAAGTGCTTATCCAGCTACTTTTTAAAGGATGTGAGGCAACTTGCCTCTGCCAACCTCCCAGGCAGCGCATTCCAGACTGTCACCACCCTGTGGGTAAAACAGATTTTCCTCACATCCCCCCTAAACCTCCTGCCCCTCACCTTGAACCTATGTCCCCTCGTGACTGACCCTTCAACTAAGGGGAACAGCTGCTCCCGATCCACACTCTTCATGTCTCTCATAGTCTTGTCCACCTCAATCAGGTCGCCCCCCCCAGTCTTCTCTGCTCCAATGAATACAACACAAGCCGACTCAACTTCTAATTTTTAATTTTGTTTATTAGTGTCACAAGTAGGCTTGCATTAACACTGTGAAGTTACTGTGAAAATTCCCCAGATGCCACACTCTGGTGTTCGGTTACACTGAGAGAAAATTTACCACGGCCACTGCACCCTAACCAGCACATCATTCACACTGTGGGAGGAAACCGCAGCACCCAGAGGAAAGCCACGCAGACTTCCGGGATCGGCGCAGACATGATGGGCCGAATGGCCTCCTGCTGTTCTGTGATTCGAGAACACCCTTTGTGTGAAGAAGTGTTCCTTAATTTCACTTTGAAAGGGTTTCAGAATATTTTTAATATTTCAGACAATGATCCCAGTCCCAGACTCCACAACCAGCAAGAAACATTTCTCTTTCTCTATCCTATCAGTTTCCATTATTCTCCTGACAACGTTGATCAAATTATCCCTGACACTCCAAACTTCCCGGGAATACAACCCTCGTTTGTGTCTCCATAGCTGCGTCTCTGTCACATTTAAAATACTAATGTTACCTCAGCGAGGAGACAACTCTGTCAGAAATATCTCAGTGCTGCGCTCACATCAAATGGCCGCTGGGAAGAAAGGCCAAATGGCTGACTGATATTTGTGGATATTTTTCACAGATTCCCAGGGAGGGAGAGGGAGAGATGGAGAGAGGGACAGAAGACACAGACATAGAGAGTGAGAAAAAGAAATAAACAGAATTACCTTGGGCCCATTTAGTTTCTATTTTCTCTGCTCTCCTCAACTTCTTGTCTGAACTCCACTTGCCTCCTTCTGCCCTGTAACAATTCTGTGATCCTGTGATGGGATAAACAGACCGAGGGAGGAAATATGAAGGTCTGCAGCATCTTTGAGAGTGGATTAATTGCGGGAATGAGGGATGTGAGCTCCAGGGTGAGGTTGGAGAAACGGGGCTTGTTCCCCTTGAGGGGAGATTTGCTCGAGATGTACAAGATTAGGACAGGTTTCGATAAAGTCGATAAAGGAAAGCTGTTGCCGTGAGCTGATTGGGTTCAGGGATGACGGGGAGACACAATTTAAAGTTTCAGGAGAGACGCAGTGAGGAAAAACATCTTTCACACACACACAGAGCCTGGGAATGTGTTTGGACGCACGGCCTATGAGGATGGTGGAAGCGGAGATGATGAGTGAATGACAGGGATGGAGAGGTGACACTAGGAGAGGCAATGGCCTAGTGCTATTATCTCCAGACTATTAATCCAGAAACTCAGCCAATGTTCTGGGGACCTGGGTTTGAATCCCACCAATTGGAATTCAATAAAAATATCTGGAATTAAGAATCTACTGGTGACCATGAAACTATTGTCGATTGTCGGAAAAACCCATCTGGTTCACTAATGTCTTTTAGGGAAGGAAATCTGCCGTCCTTAGGTAGTCTGGGCTACGTGTGACTCCAGAGCCACAGCAATGCGGTTAACTCTCAACTGCCCGCGAAGAGCAACTCGATGCAATAAATTCTGTTCAGCCAGCGATGCCCATGTCCCACCAAAGAATTAAAGAAAACTTCAATCAACTCACTCCTGAACCTTCTAAATCCCAGGGATACAGAATAAATCTCCATCGAAACTGTCCTGTGACAAAATACACCACAGAGTTAGAAACACAGTCAATGCCTCGACTTTCTCAGAAGATGAAGGAAATTGGGCATGTCAGCTATAACTCTCACTAACTCATTCTTCCTGGTTGTATCACAGCTCGGTCTGGCTCCTGTTCTGCCCAAGACCGCAAGGATCTACAAAAGGTCATGAATGTAGCCCAATCCATCACGCAAACCGGCCTCCCATCCACTGACTCTGTCTACACTTCCCGCTGCCTCGGAAAAGCAGCCAGCATAATGAAGGACCTCACCCACCCCGGACATTCTCTCTTCCACCTTCTTCCGTCGGGAAAAAGATACAAAAGTGTGAGGTCACGTACCGACCCACTCAAGAACAGCTTCTTCCTGCTGCTGGCAGACTTTTGAATGGACCGACCCTGCATTAAATTGATCTTTCTCTCCACCCGAGCTATGACTGTAACACTACATTCTGCACTCTCTCGCTTCCTTCTCTATGAACAGTATGCTTTGTACGTATAGCGCGCAAGAAACAAGACTTTTCACTGTATACTAATATGATAATAATAAATCAAATCAAAACAATTAATCAAGTCAAAGTATTTACCCTGCTAATCCCCCTAAGACTATGGGGAAATTTAGCATGGCCAATCCACCGAACCCGCACATCTTTGGGCTGAGAGAAGGAAGAGCGGCACTCGGAGGAAACCCATGCAGATAGTGACCCGAGGCTGGATATGAACTTGTGTCCCTGGTGCTGTGATACAGCAGTGCTAACCACTGGTGCCACCGTGCTGCCCGCTCCTGTTTGGGAGCTTCACCAGGTTGACACCTCATTTTTAAGGGATGCCAGGTTGACCCCGTGGCTTGATGGTAATGGTTGAGTGGGGAATGAATCATTCTCTGTTACCTGCAGTGTCCTGGACATTGAGAGAAACTGACACTCAGACACATAAAACAACAACCTGCATTGATATAGCACCTTGAACAGAAACGTCCTCAGATGCTTCACAGGATCCTGGAGTGAAAAATTAGAAGCCGAGTCACAGGCGAGTTTAGGGACAAAAGAATTGCCCCAAAGGTCTGGTCAAAAAGGGGTTGTTTTGAGGAAGTGTCTGAATGGTGGAAAGGGAGGGATGAAGACAGAGTTTTGGGAAGGAATTCCAGAGTTGGAGCCACACAGTTGAACTGCAGACCCCAATGGTGAAAGGATTAAAATGGGAGATGGTCAGGGAGCCAGGATTAAAGGAAAACAGATATCAGAGGATGGTGGGACTGGGGGATATAGGGAGGGTTCATTTACAGAAGACAGTACCAAACTTTAACCACATCTCGTGTGAAGAAGTGCTTCCTAATTTAGCTTTGAAAGAAGTTTAGAAGTTTATTTATTTGTGTCACAAGTCGGCTTACATTAACACGGTAATGAAGTTACTGTGAAAATCCCTTAGTCGCCACACTCTGGCGCCTGTTCGGGTAACACTGAGGGAGAATTTAGCATGGCCAATGCACCCTAAACAGCACGTCTTTCAGACTGAGGGAGGAAACCGGAGCATCCGGAGGAAACCCACGCAGACACAGGGAGAACATGCGGACTCCGCACAGACAGGAATAAATGAATCTTTTTCTAAGCAGCAGGCAGTGACGAGTGGGGTCCCGCAGGGGTCAGTTCTTGGGTCCCAGCTATTCACAAAACACATCAGTGATTTGGATGAGGGAACCAAATGTAATATTCTCAAGTTTGCTGATGAGACGAAACTTGGTGGGAATGTGAGTGATGAGGAGGATGTGAAGAGGCTTCGGGGTGATTTAGACAAGTTGAGTGAGTGGGGAAATACATGGCAGATGCAGAATAATGTGGATAAATGTGATGTTATCCACTTTGGACGGAGGAAGAGAATGGCAGAGTATTAGTTGAATGGTGATAGATTGGGAAATGTTGTACAAAGGGACCTGGGTATCTGAGAACACCAGTCACTGAAAGCAAGCATGCAGCTACAGCAAGCAGTTAGGAAGACCAATGGGATGTTGGCCTTCATTGCAAGAGGGTTCGAGTAGAAGAGCAAGGATGTCTTACTGCAGCTGGACAGAGCCTCGGTGAGACCACACCTGGAGTCTTGTGTACAGTGTTCCTCTCCTTATCTGAGGAAGGATGTACTTGCCACAGAGGGAGAGCAGTGAATGTTCACCAGACTGATTCCTGGGATGGCAGCATTGATGTCTGAGGGGAGATTGGGTCGGCTGGGCCTGTATTCACGGGAATGTAGAAGAGTGAGCGGGGATCGAATTGAAAGGTATAAAATTCTGACAGTGCTGGACAGGCTGGATACAGGGATATTGTTTCCTCCGGCTGGGGGTGTCTGGAACAAGGGGTCACAGTCTCAGGATACGGGGGAGGCCATTTGGGACTGAGATGAGGGGAAACCTCTTCACTCAGAGGGTGGTGAACCTGTGGAATTCTCTCCCACAGAAAGCTGTGGAGACCAAGTCACTGAATATATTTAAGAAGGAAATAGATAGATTTCTAGACTCTAAAGGTGTCGAGGTGTATGGGGAGACGGCTGGGGTATGGCATTGAGACAGAGGATCGGCCATGATAGTGTTGAATGGTGGGTCAGGCTCGAAGGGCTGAATGGCCTCCTCCTCCTCCTATTTTCTATGTTGATGTGACCGCCCCAAGTCTCTTTGGGCCTCCACTCTTTCCATTCATAAAGCAATCTGTTCTATCCTTTTTCAAGTGGGTGACCACACAATTGTCTGCAATGAAATCCATCTTTCACTCTTTGAACCACTCAGTTAAGACATTTAACTTTCGGGCGGCACGGTGGCACAGTGGTTCGTACTGCTGCCTCACAGCGCCAGGGACCCGGGTTCAATTCCAGCCTCGGGTGACTGTGTGGAGTTTGCACATTCTCCCCGTGTCTGCGTGGGTTTCCTCTGGGTGCTCTGGTTACCTTCCACACTCGCAAGATATATAGGTTAGATGGATTAGCAATGGGGTTATGGGGATAGGGCTGGGCTGAGGGCCTGGGTAAGATACTCTGTCATCAAGTCTGTGCAGACTCAATGAGCTGAATGGCCTCTTATGCAGTGGAATACCTCTTTGCCATTTGAAGCTTCTGGTTTCCTTCCACACTCCAAAGATGTGCGGGTTCGGTTGATTGGCCGTGCTCAATTGCCCCTTAGTGTTAGGGGGATTCAGGCCCGGGAGGTCTTGTTGTCGGGGGCAGGCTTGATGGGCCAAAGGACCTCCTTCTGCACTTTAGGGATTCTATGATGAACAGCATGGTGGCTCTGTGGTTAGCACAGCGCCAGGGACCCAGGTTCAATTCCAGCCTCAGCTCGCTGTCAGTGTAGAGTTCTCCCAGTGTCTGCGTGGGTTTCCTCCGGGTGCTCCAGTTTCCTCCCACAGTCCAAACATGTGCGGGTCAGGTGGATTGGCCACGATAAATTGACCCTAGTGTCAGGGGATTAACAGGGTAACTATATGTGGTTACGGGAATAGGGCCTGGGTGGGATTGTGGTCAATGCAGACTCGATGGGCCGAATGGTCTGCCCTTTAGGGATTCTATGATTCTAGGATCTCAAATCATTGATAAATACGATGAAACTGAGACAGACACGGGGGCTTTGCAGCAGCAGAGACAGAATGGGAATCATTGCATCCTGCATGGAGTTTTATTACACAACCAATTTCAGAAAATTCACAACTCTAATTCACAACAGCAAAGTGAGGGATTGCAAACTTGGAATTATTAGCCCAGGACTAAAGTTTTAAAGCTAAACACTGACATTCGGAAACAAGAGATGGCCTCACATCTTCAATTCTGTGATTGTCCCCCATCTCCTGCTCTGAATATTACAATATCTCTGCCCCCTTCATGCGTCTGCAGACTTTGAAAGTTACTCAGACATTGGTGAAACTAGTCTTTATCTCGGGGCGTTTCCTGTGAAATTTGCGCCTTCTCCAAAGAGACACAATCTAATTGACGCTTTCTGATACAATCTGAATCTCCTTTCAAACAACCTCCCAACCCCACTGTGCAGGAATGTCACCTTTTGTCACATTGTTGACACTTTATCAGGCGGGAAAAGTAGATTCAACTGACAGATTCTGAGCCCCAGGTTGAATCTTTAAGATGTAAAACTGAACTGAAAGCCCAGGTCTCTCTGTTCCTGCATCCATTTTAACATTGACCCATTGATTTTAAATTGCTTCTCCTGTATAAAAATATCATCTATCGACCTCAGAGTTAAACATTAATAAGCGACTGAGCATCAACTGCGAATTATAGAAGGTAGTTCCAAACTAATATCACAGCTGGTGTGGCAAAGTGTTTCTGAATTCCACTCCTACAAGTCTAAAATCCTCAACATTGTTTGAAATCCAATGTCCCCAAGTCCTGGACTCCCCAACCAGCAGGAAAAGTTGTTCTTTATCATTCCTCTCCATTCCCCTTATTATCTTGAAGTGTTTGATCCAATCATCCCGTAGCCTAAATTCCAGCATTACAGAGTAACACTTCAACTACACTTTTCAACAAACAATCCCAAACCAAATACAGAACAGGGTTCATAGAATCCTGCAGTGCAGGAGGCCATTCGGCCCATCGAGTCTGCACTGACCACAATCCCACCCAGGCCCCATCCCTATAATCCCATACATTTAACTCAGCTAATCCTCCTGACACTAAGGGACAATTTAGCTTGGCCAATCCACCTAACCTGTACACCTGATAGAAGTCTGCCAGATTATGAGGGGGCATGGACAGAGTGGATAGTCAGAAGCGTTTTCCCAGGGTGGAAGAGTTATTACTCGGGGGCAGAGGTTTAAGGTGCGAGGGGCACGGTTTAAAGGAGATGTGGGAGGAAAGTTTTTTTACACAGAGGGTGCTGGGTGCCTGGAACTCGTTGCCGGGGGAGGGAGTGGAAACGGATACGATAGTGACTTTTCAAGGGCGTCTTGACAAAGACATGAATAAGATGGGAATGGAGGGATATGGTCCCCGGAAGGGTAGGGGGTTTTAGTTCAGTCAGGCAGCATGGTCGGTGCAGGATTGGAGAGCCGAAAGACCTGTTTCCGTGCTGTAATTTTCTTTGTTCTATCTTTGGAGTGTGGGATGAAACCGGAGCACCCGGAGGAAACCCACACAAACACGGGAAGGACGTTCAAACTCCAGTCAGAAAGTGAGCCAAGCTGGGAATCGAAGGCGGGTCCCTGACACTGTGAGGAAGCAGTGCTAACCCCAGCATCACTGTGCCACCCCCATATTGAAAACTTGGGTTCAAATTCAAGACAGCCGCAAATTCACTTTGAGAAAAGTTCCCTCTGCTGTTGAAAGGAATTTTTAATTGAGGATTTTTATTTCTGGGAAAACTGAACTCACATTGAACAGCATCCCAGTGTGGGATTTAAACTCTAGTTTGTTTCAGTCCTGGGGAGAGAGATGGAGCGAGAGGGAGAGATACAGATACAGAGGCAGAGAGACACAGAAACAGGATGGGATTGTGCTGTACATGTTTCAGAGCTGACACTGAGACACACACGAGATGTACAATCGCAGCCCAGAGTGAATCATTCTCTGTTACCTGCAGTGTCCTGGACATGGACAGAAGCTGACACTCAGACACACACAACAACAACTTGCATTTATATAGCACCTTGAACAGTATCATCCCAAGATGCTTCACAGGAGCCTTAATGTGAGAAATTTGACCCGAGTCACAGGAGAGTTTAGGGTCACATGTCCCAAAGGTTTGGCCAGATGGTTTTTACGAACTATTTTAATTGGAGGAAAAGGAGGTGTTAAAATGGAGAAAACCAATCTGCTTCACTAATGTCCTTTATGGAAGGAAATCTGCCGTCCTTACCTGGTCGGGCCTACATGTGACTCCAGCCTCACAGCAATGTGGTTGACTCTTAGATGCTGTTTGAAATGGCCGAGCAAGCCACTCAGTTCATGAGCAATTAGGGACGAGGAGTAAACGCTGGCAGAACCAGCCAGGCCCACATCCCATGGATGTATTTGAGTAAAACGTTCAGGGAAGGAATTCCAGAGTTGGAGCCCACGCAGATGAAGACACAGCTCCCAATGGTGAAACAATTCAAATTGTGGATGGTCACGGAGCCAGAATGAAAGGAAAACAGATATGGGAGGATGGTGGGACTGGAGGAGGTGGATCACCAGCAAGAAACATTTCTCTCTCTCTGTGCTATCACTTTCCATTATACTCCTGACAAATTGGATCAAATTGTCCCTGACACTCCAAAATTCCTGGGAATACAGCCCTCGTTTGTGTCTCCATAGCTGCGTATCTGTCACATTTAAAATACTAACGTTACTTTAGTGAAGAGACAACTCTGTCAGAAATATCTCAGTGCTGCGTTCACACGAAATGGCCACTGGGAAGAAACGCCAAATGGCTGCCTAATATTTGTGGATATTTTTCACTGATTCCCAGAAAGGGAGAGATGGACAGAAGACACAGACACAGAGAGTGAGAAAAAGAGAGAGACACAGATTGATGGAGGTATAAAAGCTTTCCCTTTACCTGCACATGATTTAACTTGTTCCCAGTTGGTTTATGGTTTCTCTCCTCAACTTATTATCCAAAGTGCATCACTTCACATTTCTCAGTGTTGAAGATAACTGTCTGTCTGTTTCATTTCAATCTCCTCTGCACCCGCTCTCGAACACAAATTATTGTCTGGTAGAAAGTGAGAAGGAGCCTCGACAGAGAGGTTGGGAAGGATTGAATGGGGAGAGGCAGAAACCCCCAACACATTTCAAAACGACACTGATTTCCAC